>NW_015386783.1:599445-634483 GCF_001527695.2 Protobothrops mucrosquamatus
CCCCTTCATGACTCGTGGACTTCAACTCCCAGAATTCCTGAGCCAGCATGAGGGAAACTTTGGCCCCTTCATGACTTGTGGACTTCAACTCCCAGAATTCCTGAGCCAGCATGGCTCAGCTTGGAAACCTCTCTCTTTCCCCTCAGCGTGTCTGGCTCAGGAATTCTGGGAGTTGAAGTCCACAAGACATAAAAGAGCCAAGGTTGCCTACCCCTGAACTAAGCCAACCAATTGCCTTGGCAATTAAAAAGTTTTACTGCAATCAATGCTGACAACTTACCAGAAATCTGAAGAGAAAATTGGGGTTTGCTATTTTAACCATTTTCTAAATGTTATGCATCTTTTTAAATGTTACATATCTTTCTTGTAACTTTAAGGTGAGTTTAATTCACCCCCCAAAAAGTGTTTGGGGTCCACTGGAATCCTTGATGGACATTCCAGTGTTGATGATGCAACGAATTAGAAGGTGTTTTAGCATCCCTGGTTCCGTTGTGTGGTCTAGCCCAGGCTGGTCCAATCTTGGCAACTTTTAAGACCTGTGGACATCATCTCTCTGACAGTTCTTCGTTTGGTGTTGTTCATTCTTATTCTCTGAACTTCTCTGCAGATGTCTTCCTGGCCTCAAAAGATGACAAGGTAACTAGCTTTACATCAAATGGCAAATTCATTCTAGTTCATCTGGAACATTCCAGTTATTGTTCTGTACTCATGCTCTAACACAACACGGTGCACCAGTTTCTACTAGGCTCAAAATTCTCTCTCCCTTTGCAGGATGAACCTGAAGATCAACCTATCTATCTGGAATGTGAGGCCAGCACAGGTGAACCTCCTTTTTTTTGGTCCCTTATCTTCTCCAAGGTAGCACTTTTGGAGAGCTCCGTGGAGCTTCCTATTCTTTGAATATGGATAAGTTACAAGCTATTTGGTGGGATATTTAATTAATGATGTTACCTAGTTGGGTAATGAAATGTCTGCAAGAAAACCACCAAGCTCAGAGAGCACCTGATCTACAAATATTCTCCTTTATTGGCAAAACAAAATATGTGAGATTGTAATCCAATTTACGAACAGTTTAGTAATTTTGCTGGCTCCGTATCACCACTACAGATCCCCATATAAATTTCCTGACAGTGAGAGTAATTAATCCATGGAACAGCTTGCCTCCCAGAGTTGTGGGTGCTCCATCACTGGAGGTTCCCCCCCCCAAAAAAAAACCAGACATCCATTTGTCCTAGATGGTATAAGCTCTCCTGCCGTGGACAATGGGTTGGTCTAGAAGACTTCCAAGGTCCCTTCCACTCCTATGATTCTAAGTCTTCAGCCTGGTCTTGAAGACCAAGAAGGTCAAAGCCAACCCAACCTGAGGGAGATGATGTTCAAAAGGCTCTCCTCCTGGATCCCAGATTAGATGACCTTCTTCGGTGGACGGGACCTGTAATATGCTACTTCTGCTGGATCTGCGGGGCCAGGCAGATGTAATCAGGAAGAGGTATTTTCTTAAGTAACCTGGCCCTTTACAAACTTAATTGGAGACAAGATGCTCCAAACTTGCTAAGAGTGGTCCTGTGCTTCTTGCAGGCCACCTCTCTCCTAGACCTGATTTGTTTTTCATTTCTTGCCAGGTGTGGTGCCCTGCAAAGGCCCTTCTTCTCCAGTCTTGGAGCCTCTAACCTGCCTCTTGAAACAAGCCAAGTGAGTATGATCTGTGGCTGTGGAATTATGGGAGTTGAAGTCCGCATATCTTAAAGTTGCCATGGTCAATAAATACTCAAAGTATAGATCCCATGTAGCACAATCCTCTTTCTTTTTCTTTCTATTAGGTCCAAAATTTCTTCTTTGGGATCTCAGCAGGTGAGTGGATAAGCATGAGATAAGGAGCAGAAAGGCAGGATTTGTGGGGAAAGACTAAAAGGCCTGTGTTTTATGTTTTTAAACTATTTTTTTATTTGTGCATTTATGGGATAGAGTTTATATTACACCAAAGCAAGCTCAAGCTATCACCTAATTTCACCTCCCAAATTTGAGTCCTGTCAGATGAGGGAGGGAGGGAGGGAGGGAGGGAGGGAGGAAGGAAGGAAGGAAGGAAGGAAGGAAGGAAGGAAGGAAGGAAGGAAGGAAGGAAGGAAGGAAGGAAGGAAGGTCTTGAGTCATCCTGGTTGGAGGATAGACGTGAATCCGGCTTTGTGTAAAAGAACAGAAGAAGAGATGTATCTGATCCAGATAGGAAATTAACCATCTTCTCCATTCTTTCTCTTTCCAGCGCTGTCCAGAAGACAACACTGAGGGTAAACAGCCTATGGTTTTGCATGGATGGGTGTGGGCACAACTAGTGGAGGAGAAAGATCAAAGCAAAAATCAAACTTGTTACTACAAGGTCTGCCTTATCTGGGGACCCTCTTCCTCCACTTTTGCAGAATTGCAGAAATATCGCTGCCCAGACCATCTTCTAGATGGACTTTATTCCTATGGCCCTCTTGACATAACTCATTTGTTCTGAAAACCCAGGACCTCCAGTCGGCCTGTAATAGTATGGGGGAAGGACCTGGGGAGATGGAAGGAAGAACAGACTAGGAGACGTCAGATAAGAAGGCAGCTGAGCCCACAGAAGGAAGGAGGCATGGAAAATGTCTCAGAAGAGACCCTGCTTAGTTTCCTGGGCTGTATAGGTGAAGGGGGAGAGATATTTTTTCAGACTTGCAGGATTCTGTTCAGGAAACCTTACAATAAAGATAGAGATGGTACACCTGAATATGCTTCTAGTCTGGACTACCTTGTAAGGCTGGCACTGGCATTGAAACTTTGTGGAGTTTTGACCTCTGCAGAACCCATGAAATGCTCTGTTTTTGTTTTTATTTTTTTCAGCTAGGTGCCTCAAAACCGATAACCTTCCAGAGGTGAGCATAAAAATGTTTGGCTGGGTTACTGTTACCTTGATTGTAGGGAATGTTCCCACTTGCACTGGGCGCCCTCCAAGAACAAAGAGTGAAATACAGCATGGTTGGTTGCTGGGTGCCCACGTACAACCGTTATCCGGTGCTTTCTTCTCTGGTCCTCACTCCTGGATCAAAAATCTGAAACCCATGGATTGGGATTGCGGTGAAGTTGGAAGATGATGGGGCGTAGCAGAAGGGTCAGTTTGGTTCTTAGAAAAGGAGAGGCCATAATCTGCATTGATCACTTTCACCGGCTCTGTTATGTTTCTGCAGGATCCTGATATGAAAAATGCGGCATGGTATGCAGGCAACTGTGACCGGCGTACGGCTGAAGCCACTCTCCTCCAATTTAACAAGGTAGCGTGGCCCTGTTTTATGATTTTTATAAATTCCAATCTCCAGTTTGCACAGTCAGAGCTCCGGGTTGCGTTTTGTCCACCCTGGCTGGGAAATCCCAACACAATGTAATCCCAAGACATTGCGAGCCTGTCTGTAACCCCGTCTGTAATCTCAACTTCTTCTGTCCCCTGGAGAAGTCCACAGAAAGATCTCAAAGGGTTGGCCTGGGAAGTTGTCCACTGGGCACTTAATCCAGAAATGCCTCTTGCTCAGCCTCCTGTTTTCTATAAGTCCACAAGAGAGAGGAGAAAATTCATTTGGACTCAAAATGATAGTGTTTCAATAGATGATTAGGGGACTGGAAGCTAAAACATGAAGAACAGTTGTGGGAACTGGACATGTCTAGTTTAACAAAGAGAAGGATTAGGGGTGACATGATAGCAGTCTTCCAGTATTTGAGGGGCTGTCACTAAGAAGAGGGGGGTGTCAACCTATTCTCCAAGACACCTGAAGACAGGACAAGATGCAATGGATGGAAAACAATCAAGGAGAGAACCAACCTAGAACCAAGGAGAAATTTCCTGACAGTGAGAACAATTAATGAATAGTTCAGCTTGCCTCCAAAAGTTGTGGGTGCTCCCAGTGGTGGGATTCAGCTACTTCACACTAGTTTGGTAGAACTGGTAGCTAAATTTTGTTGAGTTCGGAGAACCGGCTAAACCCATGCTGCTTCTGGAAGTCCGTTCTAGGCCTCAGAGGCCTGGAAGAGGTCTCCCAGGCCTAGAATGGTCCACCAGAAGTACGTGGATGTCACTTCCGGAAGTCCGTTCTAGGCCTCGGAGGCCCAGGCCGGCATCCACACAGAGAACCGGATGTTCAGGTATTTGAATCCCACCGCTGGTGCGCCATCACTGGAGAGTTTTAAGAAGAGTCTGGACAGCCATTTGACTGGGATGTTAAGAGGGTCTCCTGCTTGAGGAGTGGGTTGGACTAGAAGACCTCCAAGGTCTCTTCCAACTCTGTTACTCTTGTCAGCCTCTCCTCCCCTCCTCTTTCTTGCAGAACAGTGCCTTCATGGTACGGCAGAGTTCTCGCCATTCACCCAGGCAGCCCTTCACCTTGGTGGTTTTTTACAAGAATCATATCTATAATGTTCCTATCCACTACCAGGAGAGCAGCTGTCAGTTTGCCCTTGGCAAGGACGGCAAGAGCCGTGAGGTGAGTTGAGGGAAGGTTGGATCCCCAGAAGACTCTACTATACAGGTAGTTCTCAATCTCCCCATCCCCAAGTACGTGTAGCAATTTGGGCCTGGGACTTGCCCTGGGGAGGCCCATAGGAATTCAGGAGAGGTGGTGGTCTTGGAGCTAGGCCCTTTGTTTCAGTCCTATCCACCCCCTGGGATCCTTGAGGTAATAATAACTTGAAGGAAGGGGTACAGTGCACATCAGGAGTGTCCAATGTTGGCAACTTTAAGACTTGTGGACTTCAACTCCCAGAATTTGGGGAATTCTGGGAGTTGAAGTCCACAAGTCTTAAAGTTGCAAGGTTTGACAACACCGGTGTACATCTTGAAGGGAAATCAACATCTAGCAACCGCAAAACCACAACAATGGAATATACTCTTAGTTACGCTATAGATGGGATTGGATGTGGGGGAGACATCCAAACATAACAGGGCATTTGAAGTACGGTAAGCAAACTATTGTTCATTGAAAGGGAAAATGATAAAGTGCCTGGACCCCCAAAGACGGCACTCAGTATTTTCAACAGCCCTCACCCCACCTTGGCCCCACAACTTCCCCCGATTTACGGGAACCCAGATTCAAAAGCAGGGAGAGGAGTGAATTGGGGACACCAGATGTTGATCTCTTTTTCCTTCGCCAGCTGTTTGACAGTGTTTCCAGCATCATCCAGAAGTACTCGGAGCGCCCCCTGGTGCTGATTGACGGCAGCACTTCTGCCAAGGAGCAAACGTGTCTGTTGTTCCCTGTCACGCCATGAAGATTGATTGGACAGCCGCACACGTAGGCGCTCCGGGCATGGGTTTCGATGCCCTTCTGGTGCAAGGACAACTCATGAAGAATCCAGCCTGGCATCCTGCATTATCTCATTCACAGCCTGCTTTTCAAACACCTTTCCAGAGGCAGAAGAACGTTGGTTTGCAAAATTCCGGACATGATCTACCATAATAATAATAATAATAATAATAATAATAATAATAATAATAATAATAATAATAATAATAATAATAATAATAATAATAATAATAATAATAATAATAATAATAATAATAATAATAATAATAATAATAATAATAATAATACAGACAAGCACCTGCAACATAACACCCCGGACTTAACAATTGTCGATAAGAAAGACAAAAAAGTCTGGAGAGTGGATGTGGCAGTGCCTGGAGACGGCAGAATAGACGAGAAAGAACTGGAGAAGACAACAAAATACAAAGACCTACAAATAGAAATAGAAAGACTGTGGCAAAGGCAAGCAAGGGTAGGACCAATAGTAATAGGCGCCTTGGGTGCAATCCCAAAAACCTGGAGCACCACTTGGACACCATCATCGGCATTGACAAATTCGCCATTAGTCAATTGCAAAAGGCGGCCTTACTGGGAACTGCTTCCATCCTGTGACGAGATCTGTAATACCATCAAACATCCAAATCTGCCTATCCCAGGTCCTTGGGAAGGACTCGATAGGTAGACAAAAATGCCAAATCCAGTCTGAACATCTGGCTGACTGTGCGATGATCCATAATAATAATAATAATAATAATAATAATAATAATAATAATAATAATAATAATGAACTTTAGGAATGGAAATAGACTGGCCTTTAAAAAGGATCCCTGCTTCAAGCATCCCTGTTGCACCTTGTACAGTAATAACAATAATCATTCTGTTGTTTTTTATAATCTTGCAATTAATAATAAACAGGTAGTCCTTGACTTAACAGCAGTTCATTTAGTGACTGACATTAAAACAGCACTGAAGAAGTAACCGTTTTTCACACTAATATCACTGCAGCATCCCCATGTACACATAATCAGAATTCAGCTGCTTGGCATCTGGCTCATATTTATGACGGTTGCAGCGTCCTGGGGGGGTGTCACGTGACCCCCTTTTACGACTGTCTGACAAGCAAAGTCAATGGGAAGCCAGATTCACTTCACAACCGTGTTGCTAACTTAACAAGTGCAGTGACTCACTTAACAACGGAGGCAAAACTCACCTAACAAATGTCTCAGCAGCAGAAATGTTGGCCTCAATTGTGATCGCATGTCGAGGACTACGAGCAGGGGGTTGGACTAGATGACCTCCAAGGTCCCTTCCAACTTTATTATTATTATTTTTTTACTATTACTATCTGTACGGTGTGTTGTATGTGAAATCTCCCACCGATTTATATGCTATTTGGAAATGAATTCAGGGATGGTACTAACGCTTGAAGCACAGCCAGAAAAAAAATAAGAATGAAATTAAATAGGCAGGCTTGAAACTGCCCCAAAGGTGACCCAATTTTTGATGCGGACTAAACATTGCAAAGAGGGAGGCCAATGGCAGAAGCTTTCAGCTGAATCCACATATCATGGTTTGCTTAAACATGGTTTTTTAAAAAATTGACAATTGCCAGAGTTTGCACAACTTGGTATGCCATAGGTTATGTTGACCCCCAAATACTCAAGCGAAACTTATTAAACTAGGATTCCTACGGAAGGGAATATTTCTAGCTCATGGTTGAACTGTGGGGTCCTTGGTATTCTCTGAGTTTGGTTGTTTTCTTGTAGATATTTCATTACCAAACTGGGTAACATCATCAGTGCTAGAAGAGAGTGGGGTTTGCTCTGAACTAGGATTGTGCAGCAAAAAGGCTCTGTATTTTTTGCTATTAGTTCTCATTCAGTCTGCTTTCCACACTCCTTTCAAAAGCAAAGGGAATGTACTGAAATCTTCCTGGATGGAGCATGGTGTTCTTGCACCGATTTATTGTTAAGGAAACCAAGAAGTTGCGTTACTTTCTGGTCTTCTGCCTCCAGGTTTGGAGAGTTGGAGGTACTGATTCTTGCAGATTACCTAATCTGCCCTAAATGTGGCTTGCTTGACCATGAGTTACCTATCTAGGGTTGAATGGATTCACATAATTTGCTTTCCAAAATGCAGGTTCACTAATAGGACTTACACTTCACAACCGGCTGGTTTCAGAACCACATACTAAGCATAATGAATCTCCTATTGCAGTGTGCGAGTCCAGTTACTGTGCAAGAAGGAAAACATGTTTTTTTTTACTCACGAGAAAAATACAAAATAACTCATCTACAAATTCCAACCATTACAGAGGGAAATGTCTGAAACCTTACTGGCTCTTTGCTCACGGGAGCAGTTAACACCTAACACCTTCACTTTCTCTTGGACTTTGTTGGTAACCAAGATGTCCACCAGCACCTTCCACAAACATCTGGGGATACTTGGAAGGGATTCCTGTTCTATTTCTCATAACTTCTGCTAACGGTGTCCTGTTTCCAGCCAGAACTGTATATATCTCGGTAAACTCTTTCTGTACCAATGACCTTGTTGCAATAGTTATCCAGTCAGGAAGGTATCTGTAAAGCAATAAAGTAAAGTCAGCAGAATAAGATAGCTGTGCAGAGAACAGTGAGTTGGCAAAAGTTCGGCCACCTCTCCCAAGAATGAGTCTTCTTGCACCATCCATTGCTCCCTCCCCCATTACCTTTGCTCGTCACTAAAGGCTGGGAGCAGAACAAGGATCTCTCAAGATGTGATCTCTCAAGATGTGATTAAAAAGAAGTCAAGATGACAGCCACAATGTGGGATCAAAACTCCACCTGTTTTCCATGTATGACTTGCATACGAAATGGCAGAGCTTTGATTATGCCGTCATAGCCACTATCTTGACTTCAGTGACCACAGCAGGCTGAAAGAGAGGGAAAGGGTTTAGCAAACAAAGTATGTGAGCCCAATGTCCTTAATGATGCCCACAGTGAGTTGAACAAAAAAAAGAGATTCTTTTCCCTGATCTCCTAGAACGCTAAACCTGCCAAGACCATTTTTCTTGAGGTCTCCTTGCAATTATCAGGAGCACTTGTGGGCAATCTCAAGTCATCTCCTTGTCCGGAGGGGAATTATGAAGAGCTGGGTCGACCTGTCCTCTCTCCATTTTGTCACAGCATCAGCTCCAGCTTCAATCTGCCATTTTTCTCCCCAGAAGTCAGAACGTCCTACATATGCTGATAAAACTTTATCTTTGATCTTCCAACAACATATTTACTGTTGTGAGCGGGGTGGCCGCATAAACCATATCAATAAATAAGAGTGTAAATGTTTTCTTAACAAGGGAGTCTGCAGGGTTAGTCAAAATCCAAGATGGCAGCCACGTTGGTGTGATTGAAGGTCTCCTGTATTTTATGTGCTGCACATGCATGACCCCAATTTCTAGCAAACACTGAAGCCTTCGTTTCAGAGTAATTCATCTTGCGTTTTCTAGGGCAGCGTTTCTTAACTAGAGCAACTTTGAGCTGTGTGGACTTCAACTCCCAGAATTCCTTAGCCAATATGCTGACTGGGGAAATCTGGGCGTTGAAATCCACACCACTTAAATTTCCCATGATTGAGAATCCCTGTTCAAGAGCAGAACGACAATAGAGTTTGAAGGCATTTGCGTGGCAGCTCAAGAAGGCTTATGCCTTTTATTTATTTTGATTTAGATTTGTGTGCTGTCCATCTCCTCTAATAAAAAAAACACTTGATAAAATTCGTGAGTCGGAAAAGGCGCCATCAGGCTCCTTCAGAAAAGTTCAAAAGTTGTTGATTTGTTTGTGGTTCAAGTAGTCCGTTGTCCTGGAAGGAATATAAAAGGCTAGATTTAGGAAACTTTTGGCTAGCACCATAAAAAACAGAAAGAGAAAAGAGAGCTGTGAAGAAAGAAAGCCAGCGGTCAGTCTGACCATTTCTCTGCTTCTTGCCAACTCAAATAAAACAAGAAGTTATAGCTTGGGCGAACAGATCCGCTCAGCCCAAACCATCCTGTTGGCAGCTACAAGAGAGATAAAAAAATGGAGATAAGACCCAGAAAAACAAGAGCATATTTGATTGTGAAGAGATAGATTAAATTTAAACAGAAGTGTCTTTCTCCTTCCTGCAGAGTCCCCCGGCCTCTTATTTTTTCATAAAATGTTAACGAGGATCCAGCATTTTAAATTTTGCAAGTCAAGAGTGCTTTTACAAAATGGCTGCAGGGCAAAAGGGAGACTTTGTGAGCCTGATAGCTACAGTGCCCTGCACCCAGTCAAATGCCCAAGGGCTGCTAGTGCTAAAGATGCATCAGTAATGGAGGCAGGAATTGGCTTTACAGAATTTGGAAGACAGAACAGAGTTGGAAGGGAGCTTGGAGGTCTTCTAGCCCCTGTTCAAGCATAAGACTCTATACCATTATGGACAAATGGCTGTCCAGTCTCTCCTGGAAAACATCCAATGATGGAGCATCCACAACTTCTGGAGGCAAGTTGTTCCCCTGATGGCTTTCATTGACAGGAAATTTCTCCTTGATTCAAAGTTGGATCTCTCCTTGATAAGCTTCCATCCATCGCTTCTTGTCCTGCCTTCAGGTGCTTTGGAGAATAGGTTGACTCCCTATTTATGCTTTATTATATTTTAAGGAGCTTGGCTTTTTTTACTCTTTACTTGTTACTCTTTTTAGTATTTTTCTCAAGCATTAGAATTCTTTCCCCACGTTCACAAGCATCAGGCCATCTTCTGAGATAAGAAGTCTTAGGGTGGGCTTGTTTAGAAGAGCTTTCCCTGTATCTGCCCTTCTTGTGTGATAGCTCAAGCTCCTCTTCAGAAAAATTGCAACAGTACAGCGTGCTTGTGGTCTCAGAGGTGTTGATGTACGTGATGTTAGATGAGGTTAATCCATTGTAGCTTTGTTTTCATTGTTCTCTTACCTCGCATTCTTCTTTTCTGTGTGACTGTAATTTGCGTTTGGCTGTAGATCGTAGATAAAAGTTATCACAACGTAGTGTTTTTCAACTTTAGCCACTTTAAGATACGTGGACTCCAACTGAGAATCCTGCAGCCACTGTCAATGCACGGTAGGAGAACAGTGAAAACAAAGATTCAGTGGAATAACATCATCAAAGATCAAGAACATATTTGACTATATCGCTGAGCAGAATACATGTACAGTATAGTGTTGCAATCCTGCGGGAAGTAATGAAAAACAGGAGTTAAGAGGAGGAATAGCAAATCTAGGAATCCCTGATGCAAGAAGGAAAAAAAATGACATATTGGTTGTAATATCATGATGCAAACACCACCGTTTAGTACTTGTATCATGACACTGCACACAAGCACACAAGGAGCTGAGCTTCTTCCATGACATCATGATGGTGGTTTCATAATTTTGAGAGAACTTCCAGGTTTTGCAGATTATTTTCCCTACCAACCTGCTTCTAGTGAAAGGAATGGGATTCTACCCTTTCCTGTTTTCATTACCTAATGATGCCCCCAGCTGTACGTGGAGCTCAGAAATGTTCTAAGAAATGAAACTCTTTTGACCTCTACCCTTTCAGATTTTAAATGGCTGTCACAAAGATGAAGGGGTCAGCCTGTTCTCCAAAGCACCAGAAGGCAAGTCAAGAAACAATGGATGGAAACTAATCAAGGAGAGAAGCAACCTGGAGCTAAGGAGAAACTTCCAAACAATGAGAACAATTAATCAGTGGAACAGCTTGCCACCAGAAGTTGTAGGGGCTTCATCACTGGATGTTTTTAAAGAAGAGACTGGAGAGCCACCTGTCTGAAATGGACTCTAGCCTGTTGAAGAGAAGGATTATGGGGGACATGACAACTATCTTCCAGTACTTGAGAAGCTCTCACAGAAAAGAGAGGATTGGCTTATTCTCCAAAGCACCAGAGGGCAGGACAAGAAGCTCAGTAAGGTGAGTTCCAATCTAGAACTAAGGAGAAATTTCCCGTCATGGAAAACAATTAATCTGTGGGATAGCTTGCCTCCCGGAGTCATGGGGGCTCCCTTGCTGGAGGTTCTCAGAAATAAATTGGACAACCATTTGACTGGACTCCTGCCATAAACAGGGGTTTGGATGAGTCCCTTCCAGCCTTTGATTCTGTGTTGTATGGAGGCCTCATACACTCTTCCCCCCCCCCAAATTCTCTCTTTCTCGCTCTGGCTTCTATGTAATTCCATATCATCCTTCACTCTCCATACCCCAGTCACCACCTTCCTATTTTGGGATGGAGGGCTGAATGGCGAGTCCCATCCCACACAGCACAGCTGCAAAGTTCAGAAGTGGGGCACGAGGGCCAGAGCAAAGCTCTCCCTTTATGGTGGTCCTGCATTTGGAAAGGTTCCCTATCACATTATGCTGAACAGGCAAGTGTGGTGGGTTCAGCAGCCCCGGCGTTAATGATGAACAGAAAGGCATTCCTGGAATGGAAACGGGCTCACTTGTTCCTCGCAAGGGACGAGAGCACAGGAACACACCCCAAGGCATCCCGACAAATGACTGTCCAGCCTCCACTTGAACACATCCAATGCCTACCTCTAGTTCAGATCATTAATCCTCCTATCAAACTCTTCTTGCCCTTAGATTCAACCAGAATCTGTCAACCTGTAAACCAGGGGTAGTCAACCTTGGCTTTTATGACTCGTGGACTTCAACTCCCAGAATTCCTGAGCCAGCTTAGCTGGCTCAGGAATTCTGGGAGTTGAAGTCCACGAGTCATAAAAGAGCCAAGGTTGACTACCCCTGCTGTAAATGAACTGTTACTTGTATTACAGTGAGTTCTCCACTTATGACCACAACTGAGCCCAAAATGTCTATCGCCAAGCAAGGCATTTGTTAAGCGTGTTTTGTCTGATGTTATGACCTTTCTTGCCACAGTTGTTAAGTTGTTAAGTTAGGAACACGGGTTGTTAAGTGAATTTGGCTTCCCCCGTTGACTTTGCTTTTCAAAAGGTCACAAAAGGGGATCATATGATCCTGGGACCCTGCGACGGTCCTAAATACATGCCGATTGCCAAGCACCTGGATTTTGATCACGTGTTCATGGGGATGCTGCAACGGGCGTAGGTGTGAAAAATGGTCACAAGTCACTTGAGTGCTGTTGTCACTTCATTCACTAAATAAATGGTTGTTAGTCAGGGATCAGCGTTATTTTTGTCTGTGTTTCTGAAGCCACGTCACATTGCGGAAATCAACTTCAGTTTGTGATGGATTACAGTTCTAAAAGTTCTCCGTTGCACAGTTTCAGTTCATTCTGTTATTTTTATCTCCTGTGTCTGAACAAGCCTACGTTATTTTGAAAACTATTTCGGCATCTGAGGATATTAGCAGTCCTACACAGTTGGCACTTCCAATGGGCACTTCCAAGAAGCACTTCCTCCAACGCATTGCTGAAATCATTAATAGATTGACATTCCTTAGCTTTTAAATTAGTTAGTTAAAAAAAAACCCATTTATGGAATGGCAACAACTTCATGGAAAGGGATTGTGGTATGTCTTACTCTGTGTAAAACAGGGGTGGCCAACCTTGGCAACTTTTAAGATTTCCAACTCCCAGCATGGCTGGCTGGGGAATGCTGGGAATTGAAGTCCACAAGTCTTAAAGTCACCAATGGTCGGACGCCCCTGGATATAAAAGCAGTCCTACAATCACATTTTAAAAAGCACATGGATGCTTCAGAATTTTGTCCTTGTTCTTCTTCCCCTGCTGTTACAGCGGTCACGTCACGGGAAAAAGTGGACATCTCCCATGAAGAAGAACAGAAGCAGAAAGGACCACAGGCCAAGGCTTCTTACACTGTGGGAGGCTTAGGTTACGAAGCAAATCCAATCGCATGACGATTCTCCTCATCTTCCTAATGTAATTTCTTTTGCAATTTCTAATAGGATTAAGTCCAGGCCATCTGCAGGAGATTTTAAAATGACCCAACGCCCTCCCTCCCTAATGCAATCATGGAACAGGAAGGGACCGACGGCCGGACGGCCTCTGCACTAAGCATCCTTCAAGAGGGTAGCCTTAAGTCACCCATCACCATGGCAACCGCTTCAGCCTCGCTGGACTTTTGTTGTCCGAAGCCCCAACAGGTGGCAAAGAGCTACTGAGGGAGGGTTAACAGTTTGTTGTGTGAAATAATTTTAAGCGTATGAATGTTTTGAAGTCATCTTTTGCAGTATGTCCATGTAATGTAATCTTATTGTGTACATATGAGATATCCCAAGCAGCAAAACATTTGATGAAACGGGAACCCCATTTCTGAGAGCTGTTTTTCATGTTGCTGGTCTTCTCTTTCTAAGCATTATAGACTTCTCAAGAGACTCAGCTCTTTGTACACTGCATCCAAAATGAAAGAGGCCTAAAACACACACACAAAAAAAGTATAAAATGCTCAACTATTTAACCCCATCCTCCAATTTTACAATCAACGTGTGTTAAAATAACACACGTTCCAGAAAAAGATTCCACTGAACTGATCCACACAATGTAAAGCTTTCCAAATATTAACTACAATTTCCAGTAGCTCCAGTTAGCCTGAGATGACAACTGGTTGAAATTCTAAGCCAAAACAACTGGGATGGGAGATTGTGCCAAATAACTGACATAAATATTCACGATAAACAGTAAAGTATAATTAAGACAAGATCAAACAATGGCAGTGCTTAAGTAAAGTCTCCTCGACACAGAATTGCAACAGGATACACCAGAGGACCTGAGCAATTGCACTTCAAAGCAATCTTGTACCTAGGTCAACCAATCAATCGTTGCACCATCCCCACGTTCACGTGATCAAAATTCAGCCGCTTGGCAACTGGTTCATATTTGTGACGGTTGCCGTGTCCCGGGGTCATGCGATCCCCTTTTGCGACCTTCTGATGAGCAAAATCACTTAACAGGTTACTAACTGAACAACTGCAGTGATTCACTTAACAACTCTCGTAAAATGGGGCAAAATTCACTTAACAGCTGTCTCTCTTAGCATCAGAAATTTTGGGATCAACTGTGTTCGTAAGTTGAGGACTGCCTTTATACATTTTCTAGATCTGTTTTTGTAAATTGCCGTGTTTGTCCAGATTTGGGCAGATGCAAATCTCACACAGCATCTGTAAGCTTTAGGTCAATTACAAGTTATAATTCTGCCTGTTTTCAGTTCCAGGGACAGCCTGCCATATGCTCACTGGTTCTTGTATCGTTTGGGTCAAAGCTCTGCCCAGTGAATTCTTCCTTCCACGTCTCTTTCTCTCTCTTTTCCCTTGAACTCGTGGAGTAAAAATTGCTCTGTTGGCAGAAAGGATGTAATTGGCTGGTAATGTGAGTGGAAGCAACGTTTCCTTCCGGCTGTCTTCATTAATAGTGTTGTCAATTTAATTCCGATAAAACTTCTCTAACCTAATAGATCAGCAAAAACTTTTAATGGGGTGCTTAGAAGTCAACCTCTCACCAATCTACTTGTGAACCGTTTGATGTGAAAAATGCCAGGTGGGTTGTGAAACATAAAACATAAAGACAGTCATTAGGAGAGAGGCTAATCATCAGCTCTAATTTAATACACTTAGTGGCAGCTATTCATTTAGAGAGGTTCTAACTGGCTGGGACAACTAAATTAGGCTATTCTTGTTCTTGTCATGCTCCGGGATCCTTTGCATCAGCTTCCTGGCCATTTCTGAAGAAGAGCATCATCTGTTCAAAGTATTGCATCATGAAGACCTAGACTAGAGGAGGGAGAACCGAGAGCAGGAGGAGTAGTAGGAGGAGTGGGGGGACAAGAGGGAGAGAGAGGAGTGAATCAGTCACGATACTAAGAGAACACTATAGGAGAGGACTATTCAGGTAGCCCTCAAGTTACAACAGGTCATTTAGTGACGGTTCAAAGTTACAACAGCACTGAAAAAAGTGACTTATGACCATTTGTCACACTGATGCCCAAGGGTCTTCAAACTTGGCCCTTTGATGACTTGTGGACTTCAACTCCCAGAATTCCTCAGCCAGGCACGGGGGAGTTGAAGTCCACAAGTCATCAAAGGGCCAGGTTTGAAGACCCCTGCTTATGATCTTTGTAACATCCCCATGGTTCACGTAATTAAAGTTCAGATGCTTGGCAATTGACTCATAGTTATGAGGGTTGCAGCGTCCCAGGGTCAAACGATCCCCTTTTGCAGTGCATTATTGCCAGTCCCCCTCCCCCCACCCCGCTATCCTGAGTATCTTTGTCCTCTTGAATTCTGCTGTTGTTGTTCTTTATGCACTGCCTTCATATGGCAATAGATCAGTGTTTCTCAACCTTGACAATTTTAAGGCATGTGGACTTCAACTCCCAGAATTCCACAGCCAGCATTGAAGTCCACATGCCTTAAAATTGTCAAGGTTGAGAAACACTGCAATAGATATTCCATCTTACATCAGCCCAACTTAAGTTGATAGTCCACTAATGTTCTCTAAAGGCGTGTAAGCGCTTAGTTGGCTTCTTTATGGCTAAGCAGGTTGTTCTGCTTTTTTCTCGATGTACCAGGAAAACAACTCAATCAGAACAATCTAATTTGTCCGGAGACATATGGAACGGTGGAAGGATGCAATGATCTGAATATTTACAGAAAATACAATGGCTAAAACAGTTCGAAGAAAAACGTTGCGTGTTATGTGCCATACTCACCTGACCCCTATATACTTATAAGTCAGCCAGAGTCCCTGTATTAATGAGATGGGTGGCATGGAAATTTAATAAAACAAACAAACCAACAAAATGCTAGCCAGTCATGTTTTAGCTTACCCTGCCTAACAAAAGAATCCTCTGATGATTAGTGTGCCATATGAAACTAGATAGTTGGGAATAAGCCATGATTTATAAACATACCAAGCAAACAAAGCCATAGAACCCTATAATTTTAAAGTTAGAAGAGACAGACATTTTCTAGTTTAATTTTTAAACAAATGCATCTCTCACCATGTGACCTTCTTTTCAACTTCTCCTTTATCCTTTAGCCCAAGAGAACCTGTCCTTCAAAGACAGTGCTCTCCTCACAGAAGGACTTAAACCACAATGTTCCTTGCAAACCATGGCTTATTTCTTAGTGAGTTGTATATAAACTATATAAACCAAACTATCGAGGAACAATTCCTCTAGTTAAATTTCTACTAATAGAAATAGGCTAATTTCTACTAATTCTGCTACTATTTCTATCAATCTCTGGCGAACCTTTTCTCCTTTGCCATCTCAACTTCCACCTGTCCATTCTAGTCTTGTCCATTTCCCACAGGTTGGCTTACTACAATATTAGTTTCAAATACTGCAGTAAGCCAACCTCTGGAAAATACGGTGTATTAGCATGTCTTATAAATATGAATATAAAAAATTATAAATTATAATCTTTACATTATTATTCATGTTACAATTATAAATAAGGTATATCCTAGTAGTTGCGCAAATCCAGAAACTAATTTATTCAGTAAACCACAGTTAAACCAGAAGGCTGAGAGATCTTTATACAGCAGTGTGCAGAACGACACGTCAGGATCTGTGCATTTCTGTGTCTGAACTGCAGGCAATAGTATCCTGGCTTGTAAGGTTTCAAGATGACAGATATTAGTTTGTGCAGAATAACCGCATGCATGGAGTAAACTGGACTTCAATTCCATTTCAATACCAGCAAAATTTACCATATGAAAAGAAAGATGTGTTCTACGTATTATTAAGCGTGAGTGACATTTTTAACCCAAGGACAGGTAGTCTCTGGATTAAAAATGTCGCTTATACTTATAAATGTGCTTCCTATTACTAAAAACAGTGGGCAGGATTTTCCATCCTTAAACTGATGAGTCGAAGTCACACAATATTCTCATGAACTGCTGAAGCCGTGCACTTTTAATATACCGCTTGTTTCCAGAGGTTCGTGAGAATGTTACGTGGCTCTTGAGGAAGAACACAGTCTGCCCTTTTTAATAACAGGAAGTCCATTCAGAGATAAAAGTTCCAACTTACATACAAATTCAGTTAAAGTTAAGAAGAGGAACAGAACCTGTTCTTAGCCCTGTAAGGTTGTCTGATCTTACAGGCTGCATTTAATGAATGTATACAAGGAAGCATACAGGTAGTTCTCAATTGAGCCCAACATTTCTGTTGCTGAGACGTTTGTTAAGTGAGTTTTGCCCTGTTTTACAACCTTTCTTGCTAGTTTTTAAGTGAATCACTGCAGGTGTTAAGTTAATCGCTGCAGGGATTCAGTTAAAACCTGCAGCAAAAAAGGTCGTAAAATGGGGCAAAACTCACTTAACAAATGTCTCACTTAGCAACAGAAAGTGAATCTGACTTTCCCCATCCTGCCTAGATGCCTACTGGATGGGTAAAAAACAAGATTAAAGAGCAAGGAAATGGTTACCTGTTTCTTTTGAAGAGCCAAGGAGATCTACTTGAAAAAGGATTATTTTAAACAGGTGGTTTAAATGTACTATGTAGATATGGCAAAACAGTAAATACAAATCAAAAAGCATGATGAGTGGTGATTGCTCATGATAAGACTGAAACTAGAGCAAGCAGACTCACTTGGTAACTAGGAAGACGGGGGAATGGATTAATTTTAAGATGTGAAAATATTGGCACAAAGAGAGAGTGATGTGTGACCTTTTGGGAAGAATGGATGTTTGTTGAAACAAACATATGAGCTGGTTAAGCAGGTCTCTGTTTGGGCATCAGTGTAGTAAGATTTGAGGACTGTTGCATCATGTAGGTCTACACAACATGTCCTTGAGGTCATAGCACTTTTCATAAAGAAACCCACAGTTCCACTTTTGGTATAGTTTACTCCCAATCACCTGCCAACTGCTTCATTAGTGGATATGCAGTCATTTAAAAGAAGGTGGCAATTTATGTTTGGGATCCCTTTGGGATCCCTGAGGCAAGTATCATGAAGGAAGGGAAATATCATCATTCAGATTTAATTTAAGAAAAGCATTCATTGTTACCTTCTAAAGAACTCCTTGGTACCAGCAGAGCAAATAGGGCAAACTGGCTGCAAATGAGAATCATATTCATCATACCTGGTTGGTAGAAAGGTGAGTTTTACCAGGTGCAATTCACATGTGCTCAGCTGTATCATCAAAATTCTGAACTTCTGCAGTAGTCAGATTAAATTATGTACATATATTTGATCTGATGTTTTGCCTGATAAATATTTACACAGAGGATAAGTTGTAACATAATATTCATACTATTTAAGAAAAGTGGATCATGCCCGTATAATTTCCTTCGCGGCAAGATGGAAGTTTCTGTGGCTGGCTTCTTCTGGTATTTTTTTTTTAAAGTCTCCATCTAGTCTCAGAAATTCCTGGAGATCTTCATCCAAGTAATAACCAAGGCACCCCTGCTTAGCTTTGGAGCCCAAACAAGGTCAGTCACCCAATCGCCAAGGTTTGTGCTGTGAAGTCAAATAGATTTAAATCAGTAAAATTGCAACTGAATAAGAGCAATAACAATAACCAAGCACCGTGAAAAGAGCCAAAAGCAGACTGTGTGTGTTTAGTACAAAAGTTTTCAAACTCTGCATTATTATGATCCATCCTCAATGATAAAAAGCATACGTATGATGTCTCTCCCAAGTAAAACTCACTATTTCACTGGAATTAGGGCAAGAAACAAAAAATACCGCTTTGAAAAAGACACCTTTTTTGATATACAGGCCCTTTGATGGTCTTTTTTTAACTATCCCAAAGAAACACCTACATTTTGAAAGGCTAAATAAGTAAAACAATGAATAAATATGCTAGTTTCACTGGCATATATATTTCCAAATATATTTCCAATAATGCCGATATACTTCTGCATGCCAGATTAAAAGCTATCAGGATAAAATCCACTACAGGCGTAGCCATCTCTCAAAACTTGTTCCAGGATTGACTCTCTACTCTGCCCTGACACGGCTCACCCAGCCAAAGCAGGGGTTTGTTTAACAACATTGCTGTTTTAGGCATGCACAATCAACTGTGCTCTTTAGGGGTCACAGTCCAGAGTTTGAACAGCTCTTGCTTAGTGTTATCTGAAACTGAGTAATTGTGGCTTATTTGGCAAACCAGTGCTTGGCAAACTAGATCAGCTGATCTGTCCAGCAAATAAACCACCTTGCGTATCTAATTTCTAACAGATAGTAGCTTTCAAGCAAGTCTTTATTGGCTTTCCTGGAAAATATTGGAGACCAATTCAGGAAGACAAAACACACACTCTGCTCTTCATCTATGGCCTTTCCTGGTGCTAAAAAGTATTCTCCTGAATACTCAAATAGAACATTGAATGTTCACTACTGATTGCTACTCAGGTAAGTATCACTTATCTATAATGTATGGATATGAGGCTACTTTTTTCTACCAAAATATAGATTTTTCATCCCCAAATGCTCTCCTGTATTATAACAGCTTTTTATTACTGCTTCCTGCCAGCTGCAGCTGCTCTTGATTATAAAAGCTCTTATCATTTCCCTTGATGTTATCTTGTTCTGAAGAATCTCAATCACTAATAATATATTAGAAGAGACTGTTATATGGAAAGATTTCAGCCTGCCTCACAATAAGTATTCAGTCAAATGATTGTTGTATGCATTCTATTATTTAATGCTTTTTGATTAGGTAAAAAAGTATCCCATTGCTCTCATCTGGCTAGTTAACCAAGGCATGAGTCTGGATCAAGCAATCCATGAAGTCATCTTTTGTTTAACCTTGTTTATTGAATAATCAATAAACAAGGTTAATCAATGGTTCATATATCATAGCACGATATAAATCATGACTTGCAAGCCACAAAGCTGGATTCATTTTATTTATCATACGACACATTCACATCACTTCTTATATTTGCTGACCATCACAAAAAGACAGAGATAAAGTTGGCTGTTCAGATAGAGAAATACCATTTTAAATTTTGATTCCCAAACGAATAGGAGTCCCTACCTTTCTCACAATAACTAGTGCTCTACAAATGCAATAGATGTAGATTGTTAGGAAACATCCCTTTCTGATTTCAGAGAATTGTGTGTTTACTTACCTGACTCATTTCCAGCTTGAGGGCAGCTTACCAATTTCCTCGATGGCTGAGCTTTCCACAGGTCATTCTGATCCTGTACATATAATAGATAAATCTAGTGTTTTTGTTCTTTATTAGAAGCAAAAAAAAAATAAAAATGAAAGTCTCAGTCCATAAAATTGGTGTTCAATTGGGTGTATCTTTATATCCATTAATGTGAGTTTTACCTCTATATTCATTAACATGTTTTTTGTTTTGATTTCTGGAAAAAGCAAATTTAATGGCTGTAACATCAAGACTGAATGGAAAACACCCATCCCAAAAATCCTTACATGCTTTTGCCCATATTAAAAATTCTTGTATAGCTGCACAATTAAAAATCACATTATTTATAAACTACCATGCATATTCTGAAAAGTCTACTTTGACCTTGAGTATTTTCTGTTAAGAAAAAAGGGCTATTATCCTAAATAGGCATACCCCACATTGAAACACACTGAGGGGTCCCTGAGGCTCTTTGAGCTTGGTGGTTCTCTTGCACTTGTTCATTACCCAAGCTATGTAACAGCATCAAGATCAAAATCACGTGAAGTATTAGTACCGCTTTATAAAACCTTAATAAGACCACACCTAGAATACTGCATCCAGTTTTGGTCACCATATTACAAAAAAGATGTTGAGACTTTGGAAATAGTGCAGAGAAGAGCAACTACCGGAAAGATGATTAAAGGCCTGGAGGCTAAAACATACAAAGAATGTTTGCAGGAATTGGATATGGCTGGTCTAGAGAAAATGAGGACTAGAGGTGACATGATAGCAGTGTTTCAATGTTTGAGGGCTGCAATGAAGAAGAGGGGATCATCCTATTTTCCAAAGCCACCAGAAGGCAGGTCAAGAAACAATGGATGGAAACTAATCAAAAAAAGAAAGAAACCTAGAACTAAGGAGAAATTTCCTGACAGTGAGAACAATTAACCCGTGAAACTGCTTGCCTCCTGAAGTTGTGGGTGCTCCATCACAGGAGATTTTTAAGAAGAGACTGGATAGCCACTTATCTGAAATATAGGTCTCATGCTAGAAGACCTCCAAGATCCCTACCAATTCTATTCTGTAATAATTAGCGCCCTGATAATGTTACCTAGTTTGGTAATGGAACATTTGCAAGAAACCACCAAGCTCAGAGAGCAACAAGGACGCCTCATGTCAACCAAGAGCTCTCCCAATTATGCTTTTTCAGGAGGTGACTGGACTTGGTTTTTCTTTGAAGATGTTTCGCTTCTCATCCAAGAAGCTTCTTCAGTTCTGTTTGAAGAAGCTTCTTAGATGAGAAGCAAAAGGTCTTCAAAGAAAAACAAGAAAGTACAGTTGCTTCCTGAAAAAAACCATCTTTATGATAACTGTGACCTGCATGACTGATCATCTCCATAGACATCAACCGAGAGCTACTTCTTTTTATCTCTGGGCCGAAATGAAGAGGCCTTGCTGTTCTCTGAGCTTGGTTGTTTTATTGTAACTTTGCAAGCTGTTCAGAGTTACCTTCAAATGGATGGCATATCAATTTATTAAATAATAGTTATAAGCAGGAACAACCTGCCTCCAGAAGCTGTGAGTGCTCCAACACTGAAAGTTTTTAAGAGACTGGACAGTCCTTTGTCCGAAATGGTACAGGGTTACCTGCCTGAGCAGGGGGTTGGACTAGATGACCTCCAAGGTCCCTTCCAACGTTGTTGTTGTTGTTGTTGTTGTTGTTATTATTATTATTATTATTATTATTATTACTATTAAGCTTTTAGACACTTTTCACAGGGAAGAAGCCACCAAGCCACAGACACCTGGGCATTTCTGACGCTTCCTAGAGCTGATCCTCATTCTCGTTTCCGGGTTGGTGTTCACACAACACCCCAAAACAAGGGGAACTGTGGTTTACCTACCAATCGAGTTATGGCTTATCAGGACACGTGTCCCGTGGAAGGCCGCGTTCAGACGACCCCGCGACTCCCTACCGGCCCGTGGGCAGGACCTGACCCACCTGCTCGACCCCGAGGTGACCCGGGGCTCCCGAAGACGTGGCGACCCGGGGCTCGGGAAGCCACGCTTCTGGGGATCGGCCCCCCGGGAGAACCCCCACCGCATTTCGGCCTCCCAAGCGAAGGGCTTCCCGAGACAGGCCTTCGCCGGCCGGCGCGCCTAGGCCTCGATGCCCGGGAAAAGCCGCCTCGCTCGGGAACAGCCGCGCGGCGCCGAGGCGGGAAAATTCCGCGCGTGGGCGGGGACCGAGCGACCGACCGGCCGGCCGGCAGCGGCGACGCCTCCTCCGCGATGGGGGCCGGTGGGTCAAGCGAGGCGCGGGGGGGGGAGAACCGGGCGGCCCCCTCAGGACAGCTGAGGCTGCGGGGGGGCAGCCCCCCCAGCACCCTGAGGGAGGGGGGAGAGGAGGAGGAGGGAGGGGAGGAGGGACCGCGGCCTCCCCGCCCCGCCGCCTCCTGCTTCTCCGCCCCTCCTCCAAAAAAAAATGGAAAGGGGCGGGATTTCGCCGGGGAGGGGCGTGGCCTCCCCTATAAATATCGGCGCCAGGCGGCGGGCACCCTCATTCCTCGGGTGCTGCACGCCGCTGTCAGTGTTGCCGAATCGCGCGCTTCTTGAGGCTCTTTTATTATTTTTTATTTTTTTTTTAATTCCCGCTGCTGGATTTGACGCTTCGCTTTTTCTTTCCTTCGGCCTCGCAGTATTCGCCCCCGCCATGAATGGTTTCCGGGACAGCAGGATCGAGGAGGGCACCTTCCTTTTCACCTCAGAGTCGGTGGGGGAAGGGCACCCAGGTGAGAGGACGAGGAGATGCGGGGCGGGCGGGCGGGGGGGGTGGATGGAATGAGCGGGAAGGAGGGAGGCGAGGGTGGGTGGGTGGGCGGGCGGCCGCGCGCCGCCGCTCGCCGCCTGATTGGCCAGCGCACCCCGGCTGAATGACGCACGGGCGGCTGCGGAGATCGGGCGGGGGGGGGGCGCGGGCGGCCCGACGGTTAACGCGACCCGCCTCTCTTCCCCGAATTTGGAGCCCCCCCCTCCGCCTTGAGGTGGGGGTACGCCTGTTCTCCCCCCCCTCCCTTTCCTCGCCGCCTCGGAGCGGCCGTCCGGGCCAACCGGCGAATGGGGTACGGGCTGAGGTGACGAAAGCGGGCCCTGGCGCGCACGCGCACTCCCGCTCGGCAATCGGCGGCGCGCGCCGCATTGCAGACGACCACGTGGTGCCCGCATGGCCAGACCTTGGGAGGCGAGGATGGATGGTGGGGTGGGGTGGGGTGAAAAGGGGGGGGGGAGGAAGCCAGAACCCAAGAGTGCCTCTGGGGTGTGTGGGGGGNGGAGGAGGAGGAGGAGGGGGGGCACAAGACTTAAGGGCAAAACCGGCAAACGCTTTCTGATGAAAGACACAAAAGAAGCCTTGAAGCTTTCAGGAAGGATAAAACCCACCTGCCAGACTCGAACGTCAATTGCTTTAAAATCAATGCAAGTTTAAAAAAAAATCACCTTGGTCCTCCCTCGAGCTCTTCTGCAACAAAGAGGCTTATGTGGACAAACGGGATTGAGAACATTGGTCGGGCTTTGAAGCAGCAGAAGAGCAATCCTGGTTTGGATGCCCAACGATCTTGGGAGGCATCTTGCATTTCCATTGTCTTCCGCCATGATGTCTGAGCTTTGGGGGAGAGCTTGCAAAGGACTGGTTTCCAGCAGGGGCGGGGGGAAAAACCAGCTTTTGTGTCATGTTAATCTAAAGCGAGTTAAGATCCTTTTTGGAATATTGATGCGTTTGATGTAAAAGTGGGAGGAGGTAGTGCATCACTCAAGCCTCTGCTACAAAAGGGCAGGAAGAACCGGTAGATCATCTTTTCCGCCATTGACATGTAGCCATTGAATGCCATATGTTTCATATTAAAGGAGAGCACTGTTTAATATTCCCTGCAGGGTGGATCAGATCTTTGTAGTCTCTGCTTTTTGGAATAAATAAAAAGATTTGATAGTTGTATACTTGATGAAATGAAGAGACCTTGACCCCTTCACTTAACTGCTCATTACTGTAGTTCCTTTCATACCATAATTAGGACTCTGACTTAAGGGAGCCATGCTGTAAAACAGCATCTCAAAGGTCAGTTGCTAAAAGATACACAATCTCTACTACAGTTAATAAAAGATACACAATCTCTACTACTAGAAATTCCCTGAAATTTATTCCAAATCCTGAGATGTAATTTATTTTGTGAAACTGATAAAATAACATTTTATTATAGAACTTAACATCAGCATGTACACTATGTACATGATCTTTTTCTGATGTGGCATCTACCAGGATATTGAATTACATTCTAAAACAATGGGAGTTACATCTCTTCAACTCTGAGGGGGATGTTCATTCTAAAATAGTGTGGTTTTTTTAAAAAGTTAGAGGAGCAAGCATTGTCTAGGAGTCAGTAGCATTGCTTATAGTTGTTGCATTGTTTAAGGTATTGCTTATTTAGGTACTCCAAAGCTGTATCAAAACAATCCAGCATTTGATTCCGTAGCGACCAGTCATTCCTACAAGAAATCCACAGGATTTGACAGGATATGAATGCAGTGAAGCTTGTCCACTTATTTTACCTCCAAGATTTCTAAGCATCGTAGTATTACACCATAGTTTAAGCCAAATCTTCCATGTTTCAGCTTTATTGATCAGTAGTTTCTATAACAAATAGAATTCCAAACATGTTCAGTGTTAATAACATCCTCTGGCATGTAATAGTCATGTTTCTAAGGTTACCATTCCCTTGTAAAAGAATTGGGACGAGCCTTGATTGCTAGCTTGATAATACCACATTTAACAATGCAAATACATTTTCTCTTGTCCTTCCTGTATCTGGGATTGTTCCTTATTCTCCTTGTTGCCATCTTGTGTCCTCTAAAGAGCAGGGTAGTGGGAGAGTGCAGGTATAGCCTCTTATAATAGTGTGTAAATCAATAGTGGCTCCTGTTAAGCTCTAATTGACTGTAGGATATTCAAGTTTGGTGTTTTCAGAGGGGATGTAAAAACCTTAAAGAACTGTAACTTTGGTATTAAGCTTTCCCATCCCGTGAAGTGTCCAAATGTAGATCTTAATAATTTAAAATACGCCTACCTAGTAAGTAGAGTGGGTTGAACAAGTTTAAACATCCATAGTTTTAGGAAGGGCCACTTTGGTATAATGTGTAAAGGTGCCAGGCTATAAACAAGGAGACTGAGTTGTAGTCCTACCTTGAGCAGAAAAGCCAGCTAGGTGACTTGGCCAAGCATGTTTTTTTTTCAGGCTTAAGAAGGCGGCTGTGCAAACTTACTTCCAAGAATCTTGCCAAGAAAACTGCATGGACTTCTCCTAGCAGTTACCAGGGACAAGATTGACAGTTCACATACTGACATCCAGACAATTGCAGCTTTGTTATTCTTTGAGTAACTCCTATGAAGAATGCTTGTGAATTAGCAGAAACCTAGTTTTCACCTTGCCCCAAAACTAAGCTAAGAAGTATATACATAAATAACTCTTGAATAAAGTGTGTGCAAAATTTTGTGAAGCTATGTCTCATGGTTTATTGGGCTTGTGCGCCATCAGCTTAAACCCAGCCCTTGTGACCCTTTATCTAGTTTTTTCTAAAATGAACTGTTTACAAGAAATGATGGCTGCTCCCACTTCATGTACTAAGCATTGGGTTAGCCTGAAAGATTATATAGGGCAGGGGAAATGTCTGTTTGCAGCCATGTAACCACACCCTATTTCAAATTACTTGTAAAGGAGATGACCAGAACAGACTTTGAGAAGGAGGGGTTATTTTAATTAATCAGTGAAATAACGGGGTTTCTTAAAATGCGGAACGGTACTTTTTTGAAACCTAAAATGTGAAAAATACTCCTAGAAGCACGAAAAATAACGGGAACTTTTTGTTTTCAGATAAGATCTGTGATCAAATTAGTGATGCTGTTCTTGATGCGCACCTGAAGCAGGATCCAAATGCCAAAGTCGCATGCGGTGAGTGCATCTGGCTTTTTAGAGAAGGGCTGAACAGCATATTCAGTATTTTTTTTTTACCAGTGAAAGACTCTGTTGCACTTGGAACTGACGGCGTTCAATCTATGTCCCAATGCAGAAACGGCTGCAAAGACTGGAATGATTCTCCTGGCTGGGGAGATCACATCCACTGCTGCAGTTGACTATCAAAAAATTGTTCGCGAAACAATCAAGCACATTGGCTATGATGATTCATCAAAAGGTGAGTAGATTGAATGCCCGCTAGGCAAGCTACCTTTTTGCGTTCCACTGTTGATCAGGAAGCTTTTGGTTTTGAACTATTTAACTTTCTCACCCTAAGGTTAAACTTTTATGTGTTTTAGGCTTTGACTACAAAACGTGCAATGTACTGGTTGCTCTAGAGCAGCAGTCTCCCGACATAGCTCAGGGTGTGCATCTTGACAGGAAGGAAGAAGACATTGGTGCTGGGGACCAGGTTGGTATTCAGGCCTTATCGATTAACGATAAACTGGAACCTAATGTGAATTCCTAGCACTGGCCTGTTTTGAGTCTGAAGTTTATTCTCCACATGTCGTTCTTGCTTCAGGGTTTGATGTTTGGTTATGCTACCGATGAGACCGATGAGAGCATGCCCCTGACTCTTCTCCTAGCACACCAGCTGAATGCAAAACTGGCAGAACTCCGTCGAAATCATATTTTGACTTGGCTGCGACCAGATTCGAAGACCCAGGTAACGATGGTTGGCATCTTCTGCCTGAATGACAAAGTGGGAAGCCCCGCTGTAGGCAGGCGAAAGATTCCTTTTTGATCATCAAAAGAGACGTGCTCCTTTTGGCTCCATTTCAGGTGACGGTTCAGTACAAGCAGGATCGTGGTGCCGTCATCCCCATTAGAGTCCACACGATTGTCATTTCCATCCAGCACGATGACAGAATTGGACTGGATGAGATGAGAGATGCCCTGAAGGAGAAAGTGGTCAGAGCTGTTGTGCCTGCAAAATACTTGGATGATGATACTATTTATCATCTGCAACCTAGTGGCCGATTTGTGATTGGCGGTCCCCAGGTATGTCAGCAGTTGGACTTTTGTTTGTTGTCTGATCTTGGGGCACACAGTATATTGGCAGTTATCTGAAATGACTACACTGGGAAAGTTCAGAGGCCCTTGGCAGTAGTTTGTAACAAAACCAGGCCTTTGTAAGGTAGCAGAGATGTCCAGTCTCTTCTTAAAAGCCTCCAGTGATGGAGCATCCACAACTTTTGAAGGGAAGCTATTCCACATTGGTTAATTGTTCCCGCTGTCAGGAAATTTCTCCTTAGTTCTAGGTTGCTTCCATTTGTTCAGTTTCCATCCATCGCTTCTTTTGCAAATCTTACCTAAGATTTGCACCAGGATTGTGTAATAAACACAACTGTTGTTTTAGGGAGATGCTGGTTTGACTGGCCGGAAGATCATTGTTGACACTTACGGTGGCTGGGGAGCCCATGGAGGAGGGGCTTTCTCCGGAAAAGACTACACAAAAGTTGACCGCTCGGCTTCTTACGCTGCACGCTGGGTTGCCAAATCCCTTGTAAAGTCTGGCCTGTGTCGACGAGTGCTCGTTCAGGTATGTTTAGCCAGTTTCTCGGGAGCTAAAAGGGGCTGGGACCAGTTTCATTCAGACATATTCCTCTTGCTGTTGTTCCCTTTTGGGGATAAGCAGTGTGCTGTCAAAGTGCAGAAAGAGATTACATTAAGTAGCCCAAGGGATTAATGCCATGATATATAGGGAAAGGGAATATAGCTAAATGTGATGTGCACAGTGCTGTTTGTTATATAAGCCCATGCCTTTTATGGTTTTGTAAACTGCTTGTTTCCATCCTGCTCATATGCTGCATCTAGCCTTTTGCACTTGCTACCTCTGACCATGGTGAAGTTCATCAACTCCAGCAATTTCCTTGGCCTCACCCTTCCTCTCACCCTCTTATATTCCTTGGGGAATCCATTCATTCTTGACTGTTTGCTTCTTTTGTTAAACCTTTTTAAATACTCACGTTGCATTGAGCTCCTGTTTTTCTCCTCCCACATTCAAACTTTAATATCCCTTATAAAAACTGAGAAAAAAAAGTCATGCATTTGTTCCCTCCATTTTCCCTTCAAAGTGCAACTGCTTTTGTCTTTTATGTAATTTTGAGATCCATATTCTGTGCCGTGTCATCCAGTATTGACTACAGATGGGTTAGGGTTTTCTGTCAGCAGACATGACATTGCCCGTATTCCAAAATACAGTATTTAGTTTTGAAATAACAGCACTGAAAGCATTGATGAGTAAAGAGGAGAGTTTTTGAAAAAAACGTGGAAAAACGTGTTCCATAATTTTGGAAGCAATATCACCAAAGGAGGAGGGGGTTTTCTGTTCCCGTGGCCGACTCTCTGTATTCCTTCCTACTTGTATTTGCTTGCAGGTCTCTTACGCCATTGGAGTCGCCCACCCAATATCGGTCTCTATTTTCCACTATGGCACTTCTCAAAAAACGGAGCATGAACTGCTGGACATTGTGAAGAAGAACTTCGATCTTCGCCCTGGGGTCATTGTCAGGTAAAACATGGTAGCACATGTCCATATATGAACAGGGAAAATACATGGGGGCTAGGAAGGAGCGGATTAGGCATAAACGAGGAATGGCCATTGGGCAAATCTGCCCTCAGTGTGCCAATGTGCCAACACAACAATGTGTCCTTCTGCCGTATGCGCCATACCCCTCTACGAGGAGACCGAGGAAATCGGCCTGCTGAGCACGCCGTGTCTTGGTGTGTGGTCACAGGAGATGGCTACGGTATCCATCAAATCAGAGGTGATGTCCCTGCATTGTGGTAGCGGGGGGGGGGGGAGAATGCACACTTGGATGCCTTTAGCTCGCAGCAGCATGCTCTTTGATATGTGGCTGTCAAGCTAGATTAGATTAGATATGTAGGTTAATATTACTTTATTGAAAGGTTATAGGAATAGATTCTTGCAAGTCTTGAATGCCCTTCCCTCCTCCTGCAGCCTTTATCTTTGTGAGAGCTAGGAAGGGGGGGCCCTCTGAGATGTTGACTTACATTGATTCTTCCTCCAGACTCAGATCTTTTTATTTTTTATTTTTTGGTCTGACGGTGTCTTGATAAGCAGCTCTTCCTCCTCTCCCTCAAGGCCATTCTCTCTGACCTCTACCGGATAGTTTTGGTGGGATGCTTCCCTCAAAGACTGCTAGTGCATAGAGTAACTTCGAGGTGGGGGGAGAGGGAGTGGAATTCCTGGAAAGCAAAACATCTTTTGAGAGTCTGACCTTATATACTCCATACTTTAGGTGGTTGGCTCCTTGAAAAGTTACTGAGGAACTGAGCTTGCTATATAATAATAATAATAGTAGTAGTAGTAGTAGTAAAGTTGGAAGGGACCTTGGAGGTCATCTAGTCCAACCCCCTGCTTAGGCAGGAAACCTATGCCATTTCAGACAAATGGCTGTCCAGTCTCTTCTTGAAAACTTCCAGTGTTGGGGCATTCACTGCTTCTGGAGGCAGGTTGTTCCACTGGTTAATTGTTCTCACTGTCAGGAAGTTTCTCCTTAGTTCTAGGTTGCTTCTCTCCTGGATTAGTTTCCATCCGTTGCTTCTTGTCCTGCCTTCAGGCGCTTTGGAGAATAGCTTGACTCCCTCTTCTTTGTGGCAGCCCCTGAGATATTGGAACGCTGCTATCATGTCCCCCCTCGTCCTTCTCTTCGTTAAACTAGACATGTAATACCGCAATTGAATTCTTAGTTCTGAACAAGGCCAGAACTGTAGGGGAAATTTACAGATGTTTTAAATTGCTACACAGCAAGCCCATGATAATACTCTGAAATAACTCCATGATTAATATGGTAATTGCAGCTTATATGGGTTTCATATACTGATTGAGCTGAAGCAATGGAGTTGTGGGTTAACTCCTTTTCAGAGACATGGGAAAAATTGCTGATAAGTTAAACCTTAGTTACCTTTTTTTGTTCAGAGGCTAACCATCCTAGGTAGAACTGTGTCGTGAACTTGGGGAAGCTTAGCTCCGCAGACAGGTAGCGTAGCTTTGTGCCTATTATCTGTCAGGGAAGTGGAAGTCTCTGCAGTGAGGTGGGCTGATGTTGAGATAGGAAGTATCTCTTCTGGAGAGCTTCTGTGGTTTGCCTGGGAAGTAGACATTCCTAAGTAGAAGGTAAGTATTTTATGCTCTCAGCTTGAGCCCAGGGGCTTAGATTTCCAAGACGCACATTGGCCAATGCTGTTTGTGACCCTAAAATGGTTCATCTTGCCTCTTGTAGAAGGATGATGGTCTCTGGGGCCAAGAAGCGTTGACCGTCCCCACTAATCAGCGGCCCCCTGGGATGTAGCTGCTTTTTGCTTTTGTTTGGGTGAATGCTGTGTATTGAGTTACGGACTTGTATATTCCAGGGAGCTGGATCTGAAGAAGCCTATTTATCAGAAGACTGCAGCCTATGGTCACTTTGGTAGGAACAACTTCCCCTGGGAAGTCCCCAAAAAGCTTAAATACTGAAATATATATATGTTGGGCTTCTTTCCCCAGACCTGTTGGTGTACATTACAGAGAAACCTTCAGGGTCCTTTGTGGGAAGGAGCCCCCAGTCCCTCAATTGGTCCTATCCCCCTCTGCTCTTTAAAACTTGGCACACTGTTCATGACCAGGAATCTCAGTCCTCTGGGGACCGCAAATCGCACTGTGCTTTCTCCTCTGCCTGATGTGCTTGACGTACAAGGAGAGCCAGTTGAGCCTAGGCGCCCGTACAAAAATCCATAGAGAGAAGGAAAAGGCTGTAACCGAAACAGTGCTTCGGCCTAACCTTTTGCATTGCCCAAAAAGGCTTTATAACCTTACCTTCAAAAAGAAAAAAAAGAAAAAAAAAATCCCAAGAAACTTCCCTTGTGATGTGTATGCAGTTTGTGGTTGTTTCACGTCTGCCCGCTTCTGTTAGAGCAGGGGCAGTGCAGCAGGTGGTTTGGGAGACTGCCGAGGCCGCCGCCTCCGTTGATTTCCTAGGAGCAGCGGTCGCCCCAAGCAAAGAGAGCCTTGCATGTTAACACAACTCGTGTTTGGAACTCCCGCGAAGTTCTCAACAAGTTTCTTTTAACAGAGGCAGTCCCGATTCCCGTGCTTTTAAATTCCGTCAACATCACATTGTGATCTTTTTCTGCTGCTTTGAGGTTCTTTTTTTTTTTTTTTTTAATCCTATGCAGTTTTAGCACTAGCCAGACCTCATTCCACCCCCCTTATCAAATGGGCACTGGGCAATCTTGGTATATTTTAGACAGGTCAGAAGATTGTACACCCAGGACCTGTAGGCTGCACACTTTGGGCACCTGGATTTTTTTTTTTTTTTTTTTTTTTTTTTGGTTAGAGCCAAGAACTTCATGTTGCACAAATTTTTCCCAGTTTACTTTCACAATCAAGTTCCAAACTGCATTCTGAAGGACTGGCGTAGCTACAGAGAAGCCAGTTCCCCTTCAGAGCACACGTGCAATTGGGAAGGTTGTGGGAAGATACCTACGTACTTGAAACTTTTTAATAATTGTTTATTTATTGTGTTTGGGATGGGGTGTGAGTACAGAGAAGCCCTTGTCTCAAATGGCAGCTTTTAAACTTTACTTTGACACCATGAATTCCTTGACAGTTCCCAGCATTCCCTGATAGGCCAAGGTGTCCTACAGAAAAGCCTTGGGTGTAACCTACAGGGGGTCTGGCTTGTGTAAAACAGGGGAGGGCAGTGCTGGGGGGACCTGACCTTGGGAGAGGCTAACTTGGTTGGTGTTGTACAGAGAAGCCAGCTTGTTTACTTGCCCATCCCACGGTCAGCATCCTAAACAGGAAGTGCCTTTTGCGTTCCACTTTTTTTTTTTTTTTCTGGGCGTTTTACTACATATGTCTGGTTCTTGAAATTCCACATTAAAAATCTTAATAAAGTGCTAGGTTCTATCTTAAATGATGGCATGTGTATGGTTTGATTTTTTTTTTAAAAAAAGTAAAGTTTTCCCCTGTCCAGTCACGTCCGATTCTAGGGGGTAGTGCTCATCTCTGTTGCCTAGCCGAGAGAGCCAGCGTTGTCTGAAGATGCTTCCCTGGTAATGTGGCTACTATGACTTGTACGCCAAGGTGCATGGAACGCTGTTACCTTCCCACCAAAAGGGCACCTGTTTTATCTACTCACACTTGTATGCTTTCAGACTGCTAGGTTGGCAGGAGCTCACTCCTTCACGCAGTAGTTGGGCCTCAAATTGCCAACCTTTGATTAGCAACCCAGCATCTTAACTGCTGGGATCTGGCCAAAAGAATGGCTTGCTCAACAGCGGATCTTACTTGCTGCTGCTTGACTGATTTTCATGGGCTGGGGTGGCTCCAACATAGATGTTGTGGCACATTACTCTGCTTCTTCCCTAATGGACTGCTCTCTCCAACCTTTTCCCCATCTTAAATTCACGTGTGTGTGTGTGTGTGTGTGTGTGTGTGTGTGTGTGTGTGTGTGTGTGTGTGTGTGTGTGTGTGTGAGAGAGAGAGAGAGAGAGAGTTGAAACCTGGTTTTTGCTGTTTTTTAAATGAGAGCCTGGGAACGAGATACATCAACTCCTCTCAAGAAAAGTGCTGTGAATATTATTTGGGACTGAATAGGGGACGATAAGCAGTAACTCGTTTTAAAAAGCAGCAAGGAAGAGAGCTGCAGGCAGAAGCAGTCGCTTTTGTGAGATCTTATTCTGGATTTATCTCGTTCAGGTAAGCATACCTGCATCAGCTGCCACCAATATGCAAATCTGCTTTGGGGGAGGGGGGGCTAATTGGGGAAAGTTTCACGCTCCTGCAGGAGAGGATCTCCAAAATGCAGGGCAGAGTTAACCTGGCAATGCCATTAGCATCTTTCTAATCAACTAATTAGTCAAATCTCTGGGACACCCTTCCCCTGCATCAATGTTTCTAAAATCAAAGAAAATTACCTTATTAATATGCAATGTTTGCATGCCTTGCTGAGCAAATAAATAACTTACGTAGGCAGTTATTTTGGCTTTAACATGGGAAAGAAAATCAAGCAGACTTCCACATTAAAAGCTAATGCTTGGCATTTTTCAACATTTGTTGCTTAGATGTCAAAAGTAGTAATCACTTTTGTCTGATCTCAGAAGGAGGGTTGCGCCTATTCAATAAGGATGGGACACCACTGGAAAATAGGAATGGGGCCCTAATTCGATTAATTTGAGTTAGATGAGCTAATAGCAAGAGCATCTTTATTTTTTACACTGGTTTAACAAAAAAAACAGCATTCAAAATAACATCCTTGGCCAACATTTCTCAGCAACTGTTGGGAGAGCAACTTTGGGGCACAGAAATTGTTAGGGAATGAAATGCAGGTATTCCTCACATGACCGTTGCAGCATTTTCACAGTTGTGATTAAAATTCAGATGCTTGGCAACTGACTCAACGGTCGCAGCATACTGGTTGAAGTGTTCTGGGGTCCTGTGATCCCCTTTTGCAACCTGGCAAAGTCAAAGGGGAAGCCAGAGTCACTTAACCGAATTACAAACTTAAACAAAATTTTGGGGTCAATTGTGGTTATAAGTCGAGGACTACCTGTAAGGAGACTTTAAGTGGGAGTTTGGCAGCATCTTTTCCAATTGATGCTTTTCATTAAATGGTGTTAAGCCTTTGGACCCTTTTTTTGCTTTTTTTTTGGCCATCCTAGGATGAAATGTCTTCAGAAGTTTACCTTCTGTGCATTTCTGCAAACAGGAAAACGCCCAGTAAACAAAAGGATGAGTTTTGCAATCCTGTATTGATTTAAGCAACTCCTGTTCCCCACAGAGGAAAAGGCTTATAAAGGTCAACAACTTCTGAGCAGCTCCAAAGTTCAAAAATGACCGTTTATAACACCTTTTTTAAAAAATAAATAAATCCAGGAGCATCTTGTTCCTTTCCGTTCATGTTTCCCCTGTGGAATTCGGGTGAAAGGTTGGCTTGGGTTGGCTTGACTGGCTATATCTGCATTGATGCAATATAACCTCAGCCAGAGTTCTTCCTCAAGCGCTATTAGGACGGCTGCAAAACTCCAGATCGCCACTAGGGGGGGCCTCCGAGACAGCTCGCCGGCTTTCTCCTGCCATCTGGCGGTCTCCCGAGGTTCTGCAGCCTGAATCTGAACGTTTTAGCGCAGTGGTTCTCAACCTATGGGTCAGGACCCCATTTGGGGTCGATCGACCATTTCATGGGGGTCGCCAAGCAAAGCTGTCCGCCATTTTTTTCCCCCCTTTTCCGGCGAGTGCCTTACCTCCCTTGAGCTGGGCCAGCTGGTGGTCGGCCTGCTCCGTCTCTGCCGCTTGCCAGCTACGCCTCGGCCGGTGCAGGGGGCGGACTTACGACCGGTTTAGTCCTCGACTTACGACCAGTTTTGTCCTTGACTTATGACCGGTTTAGTCCTCGATTTACGACCGGTTTAGTCCTCAACTTGCCAGCTACGCCTCGGCCAGCGCAGGGGGCAGAACCATGCATGCGCGGCGCTCCCGGGCAGGGAAAATCCTCGACTTACAACAGATTGGGTAGTCCTCGACTTACGACCGGTTGGGGGTCGCGGCATTAAAAAGGTTGAGAACCACTGTTTTAGCGCAATAAACGACCAACAACGGGCAGTTGATCCCC
>NW_015386783.1:634812-673554 GCF_001527695.2 Protobothrops mucrosquamatus
TCCTCAACTTGCCAGCTACGCCTCGGCCAGCGCAGGGGGCAGAACCATGCATGCGCGGCGCTCCCGGGCAGGGAAAATCCTCGACTTACAACAGATTGGGTAGTCCTCGACTTACGACCGGTTGGGGGTCGCGGCATTAAAAAGGTTGAGAACCACTGTTTTAGCGCAATAAACGACCAACAACGGGCAGTTGATCCCCACGCCTTGACTTGCTAGATCTAAATTAAGGCAGGGGTGCGCCCGGACGCCTCCCCACAATCGGGATGCCCGGACAAAGCGGAGCGTCCGTCCACCCTTCCTTAAAGAGGGAGCGACATGTCGCCTTCTCGACTCGGGTGACTTTTGTCCCGATGGAATGGGGCCCCAGATTCCTCCTGCGCCGGGCCTCGTGACTACAAAGCCCATCGATCTGCCGAAGCCCCTTATAACGCCGGAGAGCGAGAGGTTTTATATATTGTGTGCCATTCCCCTCCATTTGGTTTCTCCTGCGCAGGGCCAGCATCCCAACTTCAGGAGACTTGAGTGCAAAATTCAATGCAAATAAATCTTACCATTTCAGTTGCCGGTGTCACGATTAATTGCAAGATTTATTTAATTAGTGTACTTATCAGAGGACAGTGACATGATTCGGAATGTTCCAATATTCCTTGCTGAAACGTTTTGTTTTTTGTTTTTTTTTTGCTCTTAACGCCCTTTCTGATTTGGAAGTGAAGCTGCAACCTCCAAGCAATTATTGTGAAATAATCCTACCCGCCCGCGGAATTGCCATTTTTTTCTCCACGCCCCCCCCCCCCCGCGCCCATTAAAACAAGCGGAGGAAACGCTCCATTTGAAGTCGAAACCGTAGACCCAGTGCGCAGGCGCGGTAAAAAAAAAACGCTGCGCAGAACCCGCGCGAGACCGACGGCGCTAGTTAAGATCGATGCGCCTGCGCCCTGAGGCCGTGTTCGGCGAAGGGCGTGGCCAAAGCCGGGCCTCGAGCGTTACGCCTGCGCGGTGCGCGGAAACGAAGCGGGGGGGGGAGACCTTCAGCTTGACAAGAAGGGACGGTCGGTCGGGCGGCGGCGGCGGAACAGTCTGAGGTGCGGCCGGTGGGCCGGTGAGGGGGCCGGCGGGGGCGGGAGAGGCGGTTGCCCGGCTCCCCTTGGCTTTGCGGGAAGGACGTCGCCCATCTCCCCCTCACAGGGGCAGCCCGAGGCTGTGGAACCCGGAGGGGAGGCGAAGGCCTCGATGGGGCTGAGGGCTCTGGGGTGGGTGTGGGTGTGTGTGGGGGGGGAACTCCTCTCTCGTGGCAATTATTCATCTCGGTTATCTTCCTCTTGGCCAAGTGGGAGCGGTTGTGGGGGGGGCGAGGCGGGGGGGGGNTCCTCAACTTGCCAGCTACGCCTCGGCCAGCGCAGGGGGCAGAACCATGCATGCGCGGCGCTCCCGGGCAGGGAAAATCCTCGACTTACAACAGATTGGGTAGTCCTCGACTTACGACCGGTTGGGGGTCGCGGCATTAAAAAGGTTGAGAACCACTGTTTTAGCGCAATAAACGACCAACAACGGGCAGTTGATCCCCGCGCCTGGACTTGCTAGATCTAAATTAAGGCAGGGGTGCGCCCGGACGCCTCCCCACAATCGGGATGCCCGGACAAAGCGGAGCGTCCGTCCACCCTTCCTTAAAGAGGGACCGATATGTCCCCTTCTCGACTCGGGTGACTTTTGTCCCGATGGAATGGGGCCCCAGATTCCTCCTGCGCCGGGCCTCGTGACTACAAAGCCCATCGATCTGCCGAAGCCCCTTATAACGCCGGAGAGCGAGAGGTTTTATATATTGTGTGCCATTCCCCTCCATTTGGTTTCTCCTGCGCAGGGCCAGCATCCTAACTTCAGGAGACTTGAGTGCAAAATTCAATGCAAATAAATCTTACCATTTAAGTTGCCGGTGTCACGATTAATTGCAAGATTTATTTAATTAGTGTACTTATCAGAGGACAGTGACATGATTCGGAATGTTCCAATATTCCTTGCTGAAACGGTTTTTTTTTGTTCTTAACGCCCTTTCTGATTTGGAAGTGAAGCTGCAACCTCCAAGCAATTATTGTGAAATAAATCCGACGCGCCCGCGAAATTGCCATTTTTTTTCTCCACGCCCCCCCCCCCCGCGCCCATTAAAACAAGCGGAGGAAACGCTCCATTTGAAGTCGAAACCGTAGACCCAGTGCGCAGGCGCGGTTAAAAAAAAAAAAAAAGGCTGCGCAGAACCCGCGCGAGACCGACGGCGCTAGTTAAGATCGATGCGCCTGCGCCCTGAGGCCGTGTTCGGCGAAGGGCGTGGCCAAAGCCGGGCCTCGAGCGTTACGCCTGCGCGGTGCGCGGAAACGAAGCGGGGGGGGGAGACCTTCAGCTTGACAAGAAGGGACGGTCGGGCGGCGGCGGCGGCGGCGGAACAGTCTGAGGTGCGGCCGGTGGGCCGGTGAGGGGGCCGGCGGGGGCGGGAGAGGCGGTTGCCCGGCTCCCCTTGGCTTTGCGGGAAGGACGTCGCCCATCTCCCCCTCACAGGGGCGGCAGCCCGAGGCTGTGGAACCCGGAGGGGAGGCGAAGGCCTCGATGGGGCTGAGGGCTCTGGGGTGGGTGTGGGTGTGTGTGTGTGTGAGGGGGGGGAACTCCTCTCTTGTGGCAATTATTCATCTCGGTTATCTTCCTCTTGGCCAAGTGGGAGCGGTTGTGGGGGGGGCGAGGCGGGGGGGGGCGTTTCTGGGGTCCAAATCGGGGAGACATTAGGCGCCCCTTAGCAGGCGCCCCTCCCCCCCTCCTCCACGTGCTGAAGGCTGCGGGCACCTGGTGCCTCTGCAGGTCGTGGAACTGGAGCTCCCACTGAGCCTCCCCAGTTTGTCCAGTGGTGGGGTGGATGCTGGCTGAGCCGCCAGCCCTGAACGGTGGGCAACAGGGAGGAGGAGGAGGAGGAGGAGGAGGAAGAAGCTGCGTGGGATACGGGTTCGCCCCCCTTGAGCTCTTTGTAAATAGGGTTGCCAGGTCTGCTTCCAAAAAATAGCAGACGGGGGGGGGGTTAAGTAGTAAAAAAAAAAGTAGACTGTACAGCTTGAGATTACGTACCATTTCATCCTAAAGCTTTTGAATAAAAAAAAAATGTCCACTATTTTGTGGGAAAAAAATAGGGAACATCATGTGAGAAAAGCGGACTGTCCGCTCAAATAGTGGACACCTGGCAACCCTATTTGTAAAAAAAATAATAAAAAGCGGGATATAAATGAATGAAACAAAGCGTGGTAGGAAGGTCTGTTTTAGATACATTTGTAAAGAAAAGCGGGGTGCAGTTCAATCAGTCAGTCCAAGCATGATTGCTGAGCCAAAACTTCAACACCTGACACCTCACCTTGAGGGCTGGGGTGGAGGCTGGTGCATCCCATGAAGTCACAATGGGCATTGTTTACTGTGGCTTGGTAGGTGGCTCCTAAGCCATTTTGGTTTATTAACCTGGGGGGGGTTTGGTTTTGAGTATGTTGAGGGCCTAAGGCTGCCATGGAGGGGCAGCAGGGAGGGAGCACAGTCATCTCTGTGCAAGATGGGTAGGTTCCAAAGCCAGTTCTTCAGGAATTGCCGTTCTGACATGTCTGGGAAAGGATTGGTTATAATATTGGATTAGAATTGGAGAGGCTTGGGCTGACAATGAAACTGATCATAATCGGAGAGACTAGATTGAGGTTCAGTCCCTTGCGTAGCAAAGAGACCCACTGAGCAACCTGCAGAAAGTGTTTTTGAACCTAGCCTTTCTGACAAGGGTGGCTCTACAGATCAACATTGGAGGGACCAATAATAGTGACTTGGCTTCTTGGCAAGAAAGGTAAGGTAGCAGAATATCATAAATACAACTATGGAAAGGCTATCGATTGCCTCTTAAGTTTTAAAATATAGAATTTAAGCTGTCTTAAATTAGGCCAGATGTCTGTCCATCTAACTCGGTTAAATGTAGAATTTCCCAACTTGATGCCATCTGGGCTAGTAGATTGGGCTACTACCCTGACCTCAACTAGCATGACTATTGGGCGAATGGGTTTGGTTTATTTTTTCATCTGAACTTTCAGACAGATATGGTAAGATAAAAACATTTGAAGAATGTCTGCTCCAAGCAGCAGGTGACCAGCATGCTTATGTAAACTAGTTTATGGTCATTTTTAAAGAGGATGATAGGACTTAGTGGGAAGGTGGTATAAATAATATTGGAATGACATCCTTCAAAATAGGTTTGAGTGGCATGTATTCGTAATATTTATAAAGCGACCCAAATGGATTCATGACTCTGATGGCATACATTAAATAAAATCCCCCCAAAAATACTGTATTGCAAAAAAAATAGCCATACGATATCAAGAACATAAATCCAGAAATCCATATAAGCAACATACAACCGGGACTCTTCAATTATGTACTCCCATAAGAGTGTCTCATCCATCATTTTAGTTTAAGGGGGTGGGGGTCAAAGCCACATTTTAAAATCTTGAAGGCTTACAAGGTTTAGGCCATAAAGAGCTTTTTGGTTGAATAGAAATCTCGCTATTTATCACATGTATATTTTGCCTTTTTATCAGGAGCTCAAGAACTAAGTATTCCCCATTCTATCCATCACCTTATGTCATTCTCAGTTTGGTCAAATATTTTGAAATTTGAAAATGAAGAATGAATTAGAGCATGGGTGTCAAACTCGACCACGTCACGTGAACTATCATGACGTATTGCAATGTTTTTGCCTTTGCGGAGCGAGGTGGGCATGGCCTGCACGTGACGCATCCGGCCCGCAGGCCACCCCTGAATAAAGCATACAATAATGCCTTCTCCCTTATCCCTAATTAGGTCACATGGGGAATTACAAGTATTGTGAAGTCAGCAATGATGTCACAATCCACCAATGAAAAAATGTTTGAAAATACTGGCTACCTTGGTATTCTAATACATCTTTTGAAAACAAACTTAAAACTTGGCTAAAAGATGGGAAATTGTGTTCCCAACATATTCAAAAAAGTGTTCTTGTCCTTTGTCTAGTTCACCTCTTGCAATATATTCTAATCTAAGGCTTCTATTAAATCATATATGAGACAGTATTTGATGATACATATATTGTACCATGTACATAGAGTGATTCAGCTTTAATACCTGAGCTATTATGAATCAGCAGATGGGTTGTATCTAGGAATACCTACACAAATTCTTGTTAATTTTCAGAGTCTTGTGAACATAAATCATATATATGCATATTTATTTTGCTGGCTAGGGAATTCTGAGAGTTGAAATCCATCTTAAAGTTGCCAGAGCTGAAAAACATTGTTCTAATAAACTCAATTGAATTTACCTTTGTTTGCATTTTTGTACTTAACCTGTTGTGTAAATTCACCTGTTTGATTATGCTACTTTGTGGTTCATTTAGGTCAGGGGTGTCAAACTCACAACGTCATGTGACATGTCGCGAGATATTGCGACTTTTTTGCCATTGCCGGTAATGGGGTGGGCGCGGTTTCACCAATGATGCATGGGCAGTTTGACACCCCTGAACTAGGTTATTAAAGTGATTTATTTATAGTACATTATAGGAAGATTGGGCTAAAACTGCCCTCATACATGTTATATCAATTCAAAAGGGAATTTACTGGTGCCTCAAGGAAGCAGATTCTTTTATCCTAAGGCTAAAATAGGAAGTAACTCACTTCCAGTGTTTACTTTCAAAACAATTGAATGATGAGTTGAAACAACTTAGTTTAAAAGTTCCTAATAGTTACAGCTTGCAGTTGACTGGATTACCATGCATCAACTTAACTAGGTACATATTAATACCAGATATTAATTTTGTAAGGGCTTTTATTTGAGGTTTTTGGTACCCCCTTATGGAAATACTGTGCTGCAGTAGCAGTCTGAAAGAGCACTTCATACTGAGCTCACCTTACAATGTTGTTATTCACAGAAACTAAGCTTGTTGCAGGCACTGCTTTTGAAAATCAGTAAGGTGCTGATCTTGTAGTTCATACCATGAACCAACATCTGGTAAGACTGAACTACATGGTATAGTTTCATTTGAGCACAGCATCAGTGCAAAAATGAATTTTGCTTTCTTACACAAAGTTCATGTTTTTCCCTACTAGCAATCTGAGTAGAAGCTATTCAGACAAAGTAAGCACATGCAGGGGGGAAAAATGGAGTGGGCTATTATTTGAAATGCCCTTTGCAAAAACTTCATGAATGAGACAAACAGTGTAACTTGGATAAATTAGATACTCTTGGTCCCGTCTTTTTTTATATATATAGTAAAGTACTTTATCTAAGCAGCAGTTGGTATGAACGAGGACAGAACTGAAAAAGGATTATAAGAACTAGATAGCAGAAGGTGTGCATGTCATAGATACAAAGAAAAGTAGAAGAACATTTGTATGTACTTTTGCTGAATGATGTATATTTTGGAACAATCATTGTGACAGGAATTAATGCGAAGAATAGTAAGGCTTAGTCTGAATCTCCGTTTTTTTAAACAGGTCTGCAAGTTTGGGGAATCATTAACTTGCAGAGACTAGTCAACGGTAAGGTTAGGAACAGATGGGATTACTAAATTGCGAGTGTGCTGCTTTTGCTGAGCTATCTATTCTTCGCTTATCACCTCTCATTACATTCTGTATGGAAGCTTATTCAGAGTTGTATCCTATCCATAGTCTTTCTGATGGGCAGCCCAAAATAGCAGATTTCTTTCCTTACAAGTTCTCAACAAATGTATTAAAACGAGTGTGACTTTTTATTTTTTCTGCTCAAGATATGTCCCAGTACTATCCATTTTGCCAGCATTTAGATGGAAAGTATATTCTGGTGGAAGCATGCACCTGTGATACATTTTAGAACCCCCTGACATTGGAGTGCTTTCTTGTACAGGCGCATCCCTCAAATACACACAATCTCATGCTTAGAAATATGCCAGAATTTTCTATCACACAGTTCTGACTCTGGAACCGATTGTTACAACATCAAAACAAGCCCATTCCAAGTGTCCAGTAATGGTCTGACTTCAAACTAGATCCGCCTAGGTGTTCCAGAAGTGGAACCCATCAAGGTCACACTATTATCGGAACACTTGGAATGTCCCTTTAGATAGTCTGGTCCAGCTCTCAGAACATGGTTTTTTTCATCAGGCCTGGGGATGCCTTGACAGCAGGGAGACCGCACGACATGTAACATTCTGATTCAAACTTGGTTTTAATAATAATGTAATTGTTTTAATCGATTTTATAATATGTGTAAATCATTGGCTTTATTGTATGCTACTCAGAGTCACTTTGGGTGAGATAAGTGGTCATATACATTTGATTAAAAAATAAATATTATATTTTGCATGACACTGCTCTCCATACATATTGTCCATGATGACTTCCTACATATTTGGAGGAGTGCTTACTTACTCTTTGGAATTTTGTTTGGGATAAAGCCAGTAGTGTTTGTCACTTTTCACATCCAGAATCTTTTAAGATAGAAGGAATGTAGATTTGAATTCATATACCAAAGGTAAATATGCATTTTTCAGAGAAACTGGAATACCTAGTCAACAAATAATGGTATAGTATGAGAAAGTACATCTAGCACTTAACAATATGCTGATTCTCATTCTCATAGAAGTTGGTGTCACTGAAAATAATATTTTGAAATAGTATGTCGCCGGCATACTCAAATTATGTTGAGGTTAATCAAAACTATTCACCAAGAAATCCTTTTAACTTATTGGGACTTGAAAAGATACGGACGCCAAAAGAATTGTGTGAAATATGTTTAGACTGAGAAATGGAAACTGATTTAGAATCACACTGGAATATTGTGGTCTAATAAAGCTCAAATCTGAATTTCCCTGGTATTAAATATAATGCTGCATTAGATCCCCTTTATTAGAAAAGTATTCTAACTGTACATCAAAGGAATTAAATTTGGGATTAGAGGTTCAGAATTTTAAGAATATTAAATGTACATACAGTACATTTGTTTTTTAAAAAAGTTAAGCTTGGATTATGTTTGAGTAAAAAATATATATTGCAGTCTCTCGCAAGTGCCAGTTATTATATTCTGATGATAACACTTTTTTCCTCTCTTCCATACTTGACAGGTATACTTAAAAGAGGAGAGTCCTTCTGTAGATTCACAGTGAGAAGTAAATGATTTAGGAGCTCAACTGTGAAATACAGAGTCTGCAACCATGTTCGCCTGTCCCCCTAGAGTCTCAGGTAGATCTCTTTCTCGCTCGCTCTCTATAAATGTCTACATAAATATGCATATTCTTACAGACGTTCAAATGTTTTAATGTAAATAATTAGAAACCAAGAGTCCTGAGATGGTGTTAATAAGAAAGTTACTGTTTGGTCTTGCCTTTTGTTGAACATTTGCAAGGAGTTTTTGTTTGTCTTCTGTGGGGCCATATTAGAAACCGATTCTGGCAAGACTAAAATTCTTGTTGATCAAATTTCAGAAAAAAAACTATTAAACTTTTGGAGAAGCACGAAAACATACTTAATAAAGGCAAGGTTGTTAGTGAATAGCATTTCAGTTTTGTGAATGGAAAAACAAGGCAAGAGATTCACATTACAAAGTCGGCAACCAATTTATCACTAATTTATTAATATAAAGAGACAGGTCCCAGTGTCTAAACATAAAGTAGGAATAAAGCAGCGTTTCCTCTCAAAGAAATAAAATATCCTCTCTTTGCAACTCTCTTTGCAACTTCTAGCTTCCCACAGGCCTGGAAATTTCTTACGGAGGAGTCAAGAAAGTTGGGATCGAAATATGTGAAGGATGGGCAGGAATGGAAAATTCTTGAAGGATATAAAAGGGAGGAGGGCCTTGGAGGAAATGTATTGCTGGAGTCTAATTCAATTGTTGGGTGTTGTGTTTTTCAACATACAGCATTTTTCACAAGCCCTGTATCCCTGAAGGTTTGTGAATAGACCGTCAGGACTTCATCACTTGCGATATATAAAGAGATGTGAACCACTACTGAAGTTGTGTCCATGTGTATGCTTGAGTTATTTCTAAATCTATTGTAATCTTGCTTCTTGTAGACCCTATGAATATTCCACCAGCTTATTGTGACCTGGGGAAATCTGCTAGGGATGTATTCAACAAAGGATATGGTGAGTAATGTAATGCCCACAAACCCAATTTTGTTCTTTTCATCTTAGCCTTATTAGACTGACTGTCTAGAAAAAATTATATTCTGGTACTACTTATCTCTTAGGGAAATCTTCTTTTCAGATGACTTAAAAAAACATTGGGTTTTTTTAAACTTTGGATAGCATTACATTTGCAAGATTTTTTGCAGTGCCCAGAACCCAAGCACGATAAAAATGTATTTTTCTAGACTTTGGTAATTGTGCGACATAAAGAGAATGGATAGCAGAGGTCCGTGATTAATAAATAATCTTGATTTTTTTTCCAGATGTCATAATTTTGAGGCAAAAATCTACAATTATTAATAAATCAGTTTGCTTAATTATATCAGCTTTTACTATAAGCATTTACATCCAACTTCCCTTCCGTTTTAATAAATTCTGAAAATGGGAACTTACTCATTCCTAGTGTTTCTGTGGGGACAGATAAACCTCTAGATTTGTCCTGAGCATGGTAAGAACTTCAGAAGAGCATGACAGGATCAGGCAAATAACTGGAATTGCTGTTGTTAAGTGACATGGTCACATTGCATTTGTCTGTAACTATTTCAGACAAATATATGCTGTTTATCACATCATCTATTCTGCTATGTATTTTAATTTTAGGGTTTGGAATGGTCAAGTTAGATTTGAAGACCAAGTCTTCCAGCGGAGTGGTAAGCAGTGACCTTATTAAATAATTTCCGTAACAAAAGGCTTTCGTGAAACATCCAGGAAAATCTCTGTAATACTGAAGTAGCACAAACAAATATTCCTTTTTAGAATCCCCAAATTTTACCTCCCTATCCGTGTTTTGTGACAACTTTTTCAGACCTTAATATTTTGGAGTGTGGCTATAGTAACCTGCAAAGAAAGATTTTGATTGATGGCAATTTTATTGTGCATTTATCCACTATGCTTGGAGTAATTATAGTAAGAGGGATAAATAATTGAAGGAATATATAATATGATTGATATAATTGGAAATCCAGGTATAAATGGTAATATGTAGGATTAATCAATTTTTACTGATGGATTAACAGTGCTAATTTAATTTTTCCCCCTTTTTGCATGCTACACTTTTTGGATGTGTAATTAGCTGGTAAGACTACACTATATTCTCTTCTATATGCTTTTTGTTAAGGTTTATTTATTTAGACTGTGACCCAGTCTGTCTCTAAGCCATTCCGAGGGTTAAAAAAAATGTGATAAACAGGCTCTAAGTGTTGCATTATTAAGAAGAACCATTTATATTGAAACCGTCCAAAGAATGAGAGCTTGGCATAAAATATTCACCCATATTTTATCGCATCAAACTTTGCACCATTCCCCAACCCGGTGTAAATTCTTCACTTGCTTAGAAATTCTCATGAATTTTAGAATTGGGCTTGATTATTAAAAGCAGTCTAAGGGCCTAAACCCTGATCAGATTGATTGTAAATGTTGTATACTTTCTGGCAGAGGTTTTTTTTTTGGGGGGGGGGCATCTTTACCACAATGTGGAATTTCTAGTGGGGAGTTCAGTTTTTGAAATTTGTCTGGTTCTCCCAGTAGCTCTATGTGGCATTGGCCAACTACCAGAAGGGCTGACCACCCTCTACATCTTTGCAACACTTTATATGAATCTGGAATAATGGGATTTATTTCTTCTGTCTCATCTTTGATTTAAAAATATCATTACATGATCTAATGTATGATAGTTTTAAGTACATTCTGTTTTATTAAGGTAGGGATGGGCAGCATTTTTTCTGTTCCCCTCTGTTGAGGACTGCCTGTGGGGCCTGACTGAAACAAGGAGTAGGGCACTTGCCAGAAATGTATAGAGAATATTTATCGTTTTCTGATACCCTCTCATTTGTTCTTCCAAAGAGCAGGCTACTAGGGAAGGTACAGAGCGAAATGAACACTGAATTTCTTGCGTGGGAGTTTTGAAACTTAAATCAAAGGCTCCAGAATGAAAAGAATCAGGAAAAACTTGCTGAATCAATAGACTATTAATAGTAATAGATTAATAGTAGTATGGAAAGGTATAATTTTATCGGTGTCATGGCACACGCTGAATTATAAGACCTCAGACAGGAGAAATATATCTTGATAAGGTCCTGAAATTCAGTATAGATTATATTTATAATACTGCACAGGAAGTACGGATCATGTTGTAGACCGGGGTGTCCAACCTTGGCAACTTTAAGATTGGTGGACTTCCAACTCCTAGAATTCCCCAGCCAACATGGCTGGTTGGGGAATTCTGAGCGTTAAAATCACAAGTCTTAAAGTTGCCAAGGTTGGACATCCCTGTTGTCTGAAATGGTATAGGGCATGGGTAGGCAACCTTGGCTCTTTTATGACTCGTGGACTTCAACTCCCAGACTTCAACTCTGGGAGTTGAAGTCCACAAGTCATAAAAGAGCCAAGGTTGCCTATCCCTGGTATAGGGTTTCCTGCCTGAGCAGGGTGAACTTCAAGGTCCCTTCCAATTCTGTTATTCTGTTAGATGGAGCTTGAATGTATCAACATTGCTTGCTAACCCCCAAATATTTGCAACTTAAGAAAAATGTAATTTATTTACAGGAATTTACTACTAGTGGCTCTTCCAACACAGACACAGGCAAAGCCTCAGGCAACCTTGAGACTAAGTATAAGTTTAAGGATTATGGACTTACCTTCACTCAGAAATGGAACACTGACAACACCTTAGGCACAGAACTCACCATGGAAGATAAGGTAAGAATGGGGAACCTAGGCTAAGGCACTCCTTGTATTGGGAGAAATCAATACGATCAATACGATTAATTGCACTTAATTTATTCTATGCACAGTCCAGAATAAAAATAGATTTTGTGTATTGTAGAAGAAATATTTTTTTAAAATCGTTTTCTCCCATATTTTTCCTAGATCAGATCTTCATATTAATTTGTACAAAATTAAAGATAACCACGTAACATTATGCTACGTTTTTATACTGTTAGTGTATTTTCCTATTTTGTAAGCTGCTGTGATTGCAGCAGGGTATATATTTGATTAGTAAATAAATAACAAATGAGCATGGGTAGCACCCGATCTGTGAAAATCCCTGGAGAATTAAAATCTGAGGATGAGCATCGGGTGGATTTTTTCCTAGTATCTAAAGGTTAGGAAGAGGAGTTCTGAGTGAAAATCTGAGAAAATAGTGAAACTGTTCTAAATTCCACAAGTCCCAGTTTTGGGGAGATTTTAAGATGTTATCCATTCTTTTGATTCACAGTTAAATTTCTAGCAATTGAAGAAGTATAATTCAATATAAGTACACGACAATGCTGCTTGGATACTATTTGGTGTTTGAAAGGCAATTTTTCAATTTCAAACAATTGAGCTTCATGCTATAATGGTAAATGTGCCTTGTCTGTAAAACCAAAACACATTGCAGGTGTTATTTCACTTCTTTGTGTTGCAATTCTACTGTGATTTACTGAGAGAACAAGAAATGTTAAGTAGAGGATCCTAAAACAGGACAAAAATGTAACCAAATTGTGGGAAGAAAGAACCAATGTATTCATTTCCTTTTTTCCACTCCAGCTGGCTGAGGGGATGAAGTTGAGTCTGGAAACCATGTTTGTACCAAATACAGGGTAAGTATTCCTCTAAAAGATCTCTTTCATTGCATCCCTTCCCTATAGGATGTGGTGTAACATCCAGGCAACTTTCCTAAATCCATGAGTTTAAATCCCTCTCCTGGGACCCCAGATGCTTTTGGAAAATTACCAAGCTGTAGGAGATATTAGATGTTCTCCTATGTGTATGTAACATGTCTTTAACATGTCAATAAAATACAGTTTGGGGGTCCCATAGATGCCTTCTAAGTGTTGCCGACTGTTTTCGTAACATTGGGTTGGCCGAGCTTTGATCCTTCAAATTTAATAGGAAATGTCAATGAAACATAGAGTGTGCTATATGCGAGACAGCCTGACTCCATTTTCTCTTCTTCTTCTTCTTAACCTCTCCTTTGCCAGGAAGAAAAGTGGGAAGTTGAAGACATCTTATAAACGAGAATATATAAATTTAGGTTGTAATGTTGACATCGATCTCTCAGGACCAACCATTCATGGCTGGGCTGTTTTGGGCTACGATGGTTGGCTTGCTGGCTATCAGATGGCTTTTGACACAGCCAAATCCAAACTTTCACAGAATAATTTTGCCTTGGGCTACAAGGCAGCAGATTTCCAGCTGCATACAAATGTGTAAGTACTGATTGGAAAGGAGGGGGAGGGGGCTGAACGTGTTTGTGTGTGTGTGAATGAGATAAATGTTACAGTTGAACAGATCTCTGTCCTTGGAAGTGGTGGGGAACGCAGACTTCAGACAAAATAAAGTCTGGCTGTACCTAAAACAGATCCCTTTTCTAATTGTCTATCAGTTGAGATTTTGGTAGAGTGGCAGCTATTAGCTTTTTATTTTGTAATTTGAAAAAGGCCCGACATTTTGAGAATAGCTGACCGTGTCAGAGAGTGCAGACACAGCTGATTGGCTGGTTGTAGTAATGTCCATCCTGAAGAATTTGGACTTCTTATTTATATTTCTGCCCAGTTCTTCTTCCCTGTATCTACACTGTGATTTATACAAACATTGTAGGAAGAAGGCTGTGGCAAAAAATAAAATAAAATAAAATAAGGAATTTGGTAGGATCTGATGAAAGCTCAGGTCTTTGAATAAAACATGTTAGTTGGACTTCGGATTTTTTGGATTAAGTGATTTTTAACTTTATACATGCTCGCTCCATCTCCTGATACAGCCGGGAGAAATCCATTGAGGTATTTTTGCAGCCTTTTCAGTTCCAACTCTTCTTGAGGAATCTTTGTACATCACCTCACTCTAAAGGGTTGGATACATTAAAAGAATGCCAGATCCAGAGGGAAATTACTCAATTAGATTATTCGATTTCTTATCAGACTTATCAGACCGAAGGACAACGGGGGAAATAACAGGTGGGGTGGGAGGGGGCTTGAATTGAGGCAGAATTATTTTAAGTAGGGGCAGAAGTGGAATTTCTTATGATTTGTTACCAACAGGAATGATGGCACTGAATTTGGTGGTTCAATCTACCAGAAGGTGAATGACAAGGTTGAAACAGCTGTAAGTCTTGCTTGGACTGCTGGTAGTAATAACACTCGGTTTGGCATTGCCAGCAAATATCAGCTGGATGATAAAGCCTCTGTCTCGGTAAGAATTTTGCCAGTTTTCTAGAATATTATAACTATGTGTTGGTTAATGGAGTCATTTGGATGTCTGTTGTGTATTCTCTTTTTCTCTCCCTTCTCTTTTCCTCCTATTTACTTAGAAGTTTGGAAACTCCTTGTGGGTTAATGATTTTTCTGAATCCGCCATAGAAGCTGTGGTTAATTTCAGTTTGGCCAGCTTCAGGAACTGTGATTTGAGGTTGGCTTGCTAGCTGTTGCCAAGTTCGGATGACAGAACATTGAACAGCAGAACTGAGGGGAAGCACGGACTATTCGCATCTCACTAAACCATCGTTTAGCGGGATTTCTGAACCTCCCCTCTGAATGTGTTGCCCCTGGTTTTGCTACTTCTGAGTTTAGAATATAGAACACAGAACATCTTTAATTAGTTTATTTCCATGATGGGAAACACTGTAGTATTAAACTTTCCCTTTTATCACTCATGAGTTGTTCTTTTGGAACTGTTTTGTATGTTTCAGTGAACACTGCTAGCTTACAAAAACATGTGTGAATATATCATTTGCTGATGGTAGCTTTAAGCTAAGTGTATAAAGGAGGGGACCTTAACCCGGGATTCATGGACAGCCTTCAGAGGATCTGGGAACTTGAGTAGGGTGAAAAAAATGCAATTTTATTATCAGTAACCTCTAACAGAACTTTAGCTATTTATTTACCAATGAAATGTGGGCAATCAAGTAATTTATGGCTTCTAGACTGAAAAAAACCCCACCTCGGGTATTTCCCAGTACTTGCCGTTCTAAATATAGATACCAACATCCTTGATAAGAAAACAGGTTCCAGTGGTTTCCTCTTAGGAACGTGTCGTTTTGAAAAAATGCCTGTTAACAATGATCGAAAAGGACTAGACATTCAACGATCGAGATTAAGAGTTTTTTAAGTCGAAGTTTTATATACGTATTTACGAATAGGATCCTTCTTTAGGTGTATATGTGCTACACTTTATTTCCTTTTAGGCCAAAGTGAATAATGCCAGCCTCATTGGACTTGGTTACACTCAGACTCTCCGGCCTGGTATGTTAATGATTTGCTTTCCTGAGTGCTCAACTTTTCATTTTAATAATACCATAGTTGTACAAAGCTTCTTGTGATTCTGACCATTGGCTTGGAAGTATGCAGGCAATGTCAGCTGAAATTCAGAATAGCTCAGTGGGATTCCATGTGGATCACAAGGGTGGAGTATATGAATCTGGCAAAGAACAGTACATGTTCTAACAACCATGCCAAGAGAGAATCCTGTCCTAAGAACTGAAGGGCAAATGAAGGGACGGGAACTAGATTAAACAAAGCTAATCTGGAGATTTCTCATGTGAATGAGCAAATGGATAGTTTGACAAAAATTTGAAATCTGAGACCTGCCATTTTATGCTTGTTTTCCCAGCCATGGCTTCTCCTGCCTGTCATTTTTTTTCTTATTCTTTATTCTGCTATATTCTCTAACAATGACATGTTTCTACCAGGTGTGAAGTTGACTCTCTCAACTTTGATTGATGGCAAGAATTTCAGCACCGGCGGCCATAAAATCGGTCTGGGATTTGAGCTGGAAGCTTAATGTAGGTATTGATGAAGTATTAGATCTTTATTTGGAAGATGAAGGAGAAAATAAAACCCCACATGTTCTGGCCTTAAACTCTTCTGTGAAACTTCAAAAAGCGTGAACTTGATATTCTTCCAAAGAATTGTTGTAACCCCCCAACACTGAAGTCTGGAGAGTGCAACCTAATGAAGGGCAATACTTGAAGGAATGCATGGAAGTTGTAATGGTTGTAATGTTACATGGAAGTTGTAATGCTACATTTCAGTTCAGTTCTTCAGTTATTTTAAAAGTGTTCCTTGGAAGACAGCATAGCCTCTGGTTAAAGGAAGATTCTCCCACTTCCCATCCTTCTGTGTGACTTCATCACATCGTGCATGTCCGACATTTCATGACCTTTTGTAAAACTGGTCTCTGTGCTGTAGTGAAAGCTTTGGTTTTGCATCAAAATGGAAATAAATGAAATCACATTTGGAACCCAATCCTTTGTTTGATTAATGCTACTTTTAAAATCCTAAATGTTCTCTGTTTGGGGACCAAACCAGCCAAGATAGAAAAAAATAATTGTTGGGGGGGGTTGCATGACATTTCTTTCTGTAACACACAGTTTTGCTGCCAAAGGAAACTTATTTAAAACCGGTGCTCTCTCAAGTAGAAAAACTAAATTCTTTTATATAGTTCTTGATAGAGAATAAATATAGTAGCAAGCTAAATGATCCTTTCTTCGCCACTGGAGAAAGGCATGCTGAATAGCAGCACTCACCATTTTGGATATGTTATTTTTCTCCTATTTCCCTCTCAAGGAATATCGTTATCAGAATGTGTGCCTTTCAGATACTATCAATTAATACTGCTTAACAAATAAATTAATAAAATAACTACTGTGTCTGCTTCTGTATTAGAAATGGTAGTTTATATCCTTTATTATAACAGTACATTTTCTTCTAATTATAGTCTACTGTAAAAAAATAATAAGAACATCCTTTGCAATTGGAGAGCAGTTTTTTTAAAACTGCGCTCTGAGGCCTGCAAAACGTGGCTTGGGAAAAAAATTCAGGCAAGATTTTAAGGCACAAAACTTTATATTTTAATAATGTATTTTAAAATGTAAGCTTAATGTAGCCACTTATTCCTCTTTTCAGGAAACAAATATCACTGGGAATAATTGAACCATGGAATATTGGTGGTTCCCCAGATCCTAGATATTTCACTGCTTTCAATTATTTAATCATAACCCAACACAAAACCTGGTTAGAGGAACCAAAACTTTTTGACCAGGCAGATTTGAAGTAAGGCTTCAATATCTTTTTATTTCTTTGATGAGATTTTTACTTATTTCAAAAAAAGTGTTGATAGCAAAAGTGTTGATAGCTGTATATGCCACTCAAACTTTCAAATGGCTTCAGGAGGAAAGACTGTGTAGAGAGACTGATAACTGTATTAAGTCTCTATCCTTACATTATGATGTTTCTAGCTCTCATGGAAATCGATGCACATTCTGTCCCACAAATATATTTAGAGCAATACTAATGGTATTGCATGATATGTGGAAATCTCATATTAAGAGTGCTCCAAATTCTTTTCTTGACGGGAATGGAGAATCTTGTGTACATACGTGTAACAAAATGTATGTTAACTATCTTCAGTGTCTGCAATTAAGCAGTAATATGGAAACAGGCACCACCAGGTGAACAACGAAAGCCATACAGAAAAATATACTTTATATACAGTTGAGTAAGAATCAAATACAAACTTAGGGTCACCCAGTAGGCTGCAGATTTCTGACCAAAAACAGCACTTACAGTAAGGTCTGGTCATCAACGTGATGGAAAGTTAATTATTTTGTGATTAAATTAAGATTATTTTCACATCTGAGTTTGTTCTAGGCTTTTTCTTTCTTCTGGAAGTTTCAGCCAACTCCAGTCCAAAGTCTAAATATAAAGAAAATGCATGTTCCTATTAATGCACTCTGCATTTGTTAACATAGATAAACCAGGGATGGACAGTTTTCCCACATGAGAAACCAGGACTGTTTGGGGAAGGCTGATGCCCTCCCCCCCCCCCAATGATGTTGCCTGCTACCCCAGGCCAGGCTGAAACAGCCTGTGGGCCAGATGTGGCCTGAATGCTGTAAAATGCTCAGTTCTGAGGCAGACCAATAGATACATGAATTAAGTAAATTCTCCTCCCCTTTTTAATTTTTCCTCTATCTCTGCTTAAGCAGTATGACTAGCTGGCTGAAAAGTGAGAGTTGCTCTTACCACTTTTCTCCTAACCCATCACTTTATAGCTGAGGATAAGAAATTACCATGAAGCTGTGCTCTTGATCCTTCATTGTATCAACCATGACATTCTCCAGCTGACTGCAGAGGCTATGAGATTCCACCAGTAGATCCTCACTAAGAGATAAAATTATAAAAAGAAACTATAAAGACATTTCACACGGAAAATATCTGGTATGAAGAAATGCCACCTCCTGACTCACTACATACTTTTGTCAGGACAAGCAAACTTTTCATCTCTTAAGTCTCTACTAGCCCAATTAAAGTAGTATTTATTTTTTTTTTGCAAAATAACTGATTTTTTTTGCAAAATGCAAAAAGTTTTAAAGGACAATCCACTATGTTCTTCAACAGTAGTCAAGAAAATAAGTGTAAAGCTCCTGAATTAATAGATATATTTCAGATTCTGCCAGTTTCCATTTTAGATAGTCTTTGCTTAATGATCCTACTGTTCTCTAAATATAAATCACAATGCATAACGCATCACGTTACTCATTCAAGTGCCCCTTATCTCTTTTTAAAAAGGGATCCTTATGAACTGGAAGTATTTCAGTAATGCTGCTCTACTACAAATTTGGCAGTGGGGTTTCCAACAGCTGTTTCTATTTTGAGCGTGGGAGCGTGTGTGTGTGTGTGTGTGTGTGTGTGTATGAGAGAGAGAGAGAGCGAGAGAGCGCAAAATGCATTAAATGGACCGTGTACCAAAATGGGAATGCTGTATATCAGAACTTGGAGACACATTTTAAATTAAAGCAGGTTTGAGACAGGAGCTGAAAATAAATTGCTGCTGGTCAAGAGCAGATAAAGTTTTAATTCATTTATTTAATGCTGGTAATCTGTGAGATTGAAAATGGACAAGCAGTACCACTTGCCGCTCGAATATATTCTCATTTCTCCTATATAAAGCCAGACAGAAATATAACTTCGGTTTTGCAGCTACTAAGATTGTTGGCCGAGCAGGTACAAAATTAGCCAAGGAAATGATTGAAGCCTGGGAAAAGGGCCCCTTGTCCGTCAACAGGAGTGCTGATTTGAAACCACCTTATCGAATACTTAGGGAGTCGAGGACTTGGCAGCACAAGGAAATAATAGCCAATCATTGGCCATCAACACACCAATCAACCAATAGGAAGTCACTGCATAAATATGAAGCCTAGAATAGCCCAAAGCACCTATTCCAGCAGAGAGAAGAGAGAAGAACTCTAACATGAGTGAGTCTGAAAGCTTGGAAGAGTTAAACCTCTGGCCCTGGTGACCGACACAGATTGGATCCTGCAACATTATCCTGGGACACGTATATCTGCCTTCATTCGTGAGGATTATAACTGAATAATGTGCCAAGGAAGGCTTTTATCTCCTGGATGATTGGCTCAAAAGACTGAAATATTTTTCTATTGCATTATATGATCCTGCACTGCTGAGCAGGACCATGTCACCCCTCCCTATGACTTCTCCCCTTGTGCAAACAAGAACAACCACAAAAAGGAAAGTGATCTTAATGCAAAACAGAACAGACGCCCGTTTCTCCGCGCAATAACTCTGAAAGTCCCTGGTTGACCTTGGCTAATCTCAAAAAGCAAAATGGGATTGGATCAGACAGGCTTTCTGGACAGAAGGCCAATTTCAAGGTGAAGTGGGGGAAAAAAAAATATCCCAGAAGGCAACAATGCAAACTATTTCTAAACCATTACCGTGAAATTACATAAAGTTCAACTGAAAGAAGGCCCAATTTGGAATATCATCCCAAAGATCCTTTTCTCAAAGATTAATGGAAGCAGCTGAAGCACAACAGTAGGAAATGATGTAAACAGTAGCTAAGTACCACCACCACCACCCCCGCTTCAACTGACCAACTGCAGGGCCAGATATCCCGATTTTAGAAGCTAACTATTTTCACCGTTACCTTTTAATCCCAAAATCCACTAAATGGTTCTGTGGAGTTGTAACCTGGAGTGACAGCTGACCAGGGTGATTAGGACGCGATATGTTGATACTATCTGGGCTTCCGCTGACCGGCCCACGGACTTTGCTCTGCGGAAGGGGAAAGGAAAAAAAGGTGTTTTTGCATGCAAACTGGAAAATGGGTGAACTAATGGGATGCCTTAAATCAACATGGTGTTTCTTAAATTGCTTCCTTCCCAATACGACGGAATTGGAGCATTTCCCATCAAGTAGGTTTAGATAACGCAGTGGTTCTCAACCTTTTTAATGCCGCGACCCCAACCGGTCGTAAGTCGAGGACTAAACCGGTCGTAAGTCGAGGACTACCCAACCGGTCGTAAGTCAAGGACTTTCCCTGCCCGGGAGCGCCGCACATGCGTGGTTCCGCCCCCTGCGCCGGCCGAGGCGTAGCTGGCAAGCGGCAGAGATGAAGCAGGCCGACCACCAGCTGGCCCAGCCCAAGGGAGGTAAGGCACCCACTGGAAAAGGGGGAAAAAATGGCAGACAAAAAAAATGGCGGACAGCCTTGCTTGGCGACCCCCATGAAATGGTCGATCGACCCCAAATGGGGTCCCGACCCACAGGTTGAGAACCACTGAGATAACGGGTAGTCCTTGACTTATGACTACAACTGAGCCCAAAATTTCTACTGCTAAGCGAGACACGGGAGTTTTGCCTCATTTTATGTCCTTTCTTGCCACAGTTCTTAAGCGAATCCCTGCAGGTTGTTGGGGGGGGGTCAATAGGCTGACCGCTTAGAGAGGGCTGTAAAGCACAGTGAAGTGGTATATTAAGTCTAAGCGCCATTGCTATTTTTCAGTGCTGTTGTACCTTTGAATGGTCAATAAATGAATGGTTGTAAGTCAAGGACTGTGATGAGATTTCACTCACACACGCAATTTTCAGGAGGTTCCAGAGCTCCTTCTGTCGTTTCTCCTGAAGCCGGACAACTGTTTTCTCGTCTTCGTGCATAAGAATCATCACCTCATCCACTTTTGGAAACAGTTCCAGGGCCTTCTGCTTGCAGACCACGGTATTACTGCAAAAATGACAACCAAATCCCCTGTTGGTAGCTGAACCACAGGAGGCCAGGGTAGTACGGTTAACTTTAGCTCTCTGCGTGCGGGCAAGCATTCCCCTGCTATGCCTGCATTCCAAATTAGCAGCCTGCTTGCTTTAGAAGTTAATTGGGAGAGTCTTACCTGAGCTGAACATACAGGAGGCGGACCTTCTTTTCAAACGTCTGGATTGCCTGTAGGAGCAACCGCACTACTTCTTGGCTGTCCCCACTGGTCCTTTGATCTAGAGAGCAATGAGAAGTGTGCAAAATACGATGAACTATTTTGGACAAGAGGAGAGATAAAAGAGACACTGCTCAGTTCTGCCGTTGTTGGAGGGCTCAAGAGCAGTTGTGCTAACCTGGTAGCGTTCAATGCTTTGGGTCCACCAGCTCCAAGAATTCCCAAGCACAAGTCTCGGGTTGTCACACAAAAGGAAATGAATGCAACATACAATCAAGTCAGGTTCTGTAGTTTGATGGTGCTGTGTTACAGAAATGTGCAATGCTTTTCTATGCTAAAAAGTTATTGTGGAGCATGCAAATGGAGCACTTGTCTGCAGCTGCTTAAAACAGCTTCCACGCTCCTACTCTTTTGAGTTCAGGAAGGAAAAATGTATAGCCCTAATTTGTATTATTACTCACATGTAACCAAACTCTGAAGGAAGACTCCTATTTACATCAAACATGGCATAATTACACGTGTAGTTACATATCTTAGTGCAGATGACTATTTACTTGCATTTTCTAAAATTATTTAGAAATCAGTTTTATTTTTGTGAAAGCATGAAAAAAAATCCAGATTTTTTCACAAGAAAGGGAGTTATGTCATATTAACTTCTTAGAACAATACTACTTTATGTTTTGTAAAATAAAATCCAGATTAAGAACTTGGAAAAAGAGAAGTCTGGAATATGTTAAACTGACAGAAGATTTAAGCTTGGAAAAAAAATGTGTCTGGATGATATCTCTCTTTGGTTTTAGGTATAAGGTGGTCTCTGGACTAAAATGTGGAGGAAGACTCCAATATTTTGTAGAACATTTACCTCTTGGTTTTTCTCTCAGTTTCCGGTACAAGTCCCTTGCCTGGTTCTCCCTATTTAAAATAAAAATTGAGAAATGAAGATCTCAAATATTGCTTTTCAAGAATTGTAATTCTTCATATACAGCTAGGCTGATGGAGAAAACAGTCTACTAATCACAAGGTATTCCCCTCCCCCCCAAAAAAAAACCCCGATAAAGCAGCTACTACAATGCAGTTAAAGAGGAAAGATGGAGTAAGACTTCACTCCATTCTAGGCATGTCCTCCTGTCAATTAGACACATGTTTCTCTGTCTCCTCTCTAAAGAAGGAACTGCTTCAAGGAATAGAAAATAGCTCCTAGTATGATTTATGGTTCAGCAAAATTTGTATCCTAATTTCCCCAGTCCCAAATTGCAGCCCTGGCAACACCAAATAGTTCAACATTTTCAGTCGTGGCTGGCTCAGGAATTTTGGGAGCTGAAGTCCACAAGTCATGAAGGAGCCATAGTTCCCCACCTCTGCCTTAGGAGAACAGATGAATCAAACATATCATATAAATACAACTTATTAATTTTACAGAGTCCTGAAAAAAGGCCATTCTTTGCTGCTGCAAATGAATGGATATTGGAATAGATCATTCTTTTCAGCAGGATTATGACTGCTACTAGACCAGTAGTATCAGAGGCAACAACTCACAGATCATCCAAGGAGCTCCCTTGTTTTCGGCCCTGGGGGATTCTCTGCAGCTCTACAATGTCTGTCTGCAGGGCCATCGTCTTCTTCACCAACTGCTCCACATCTTCCTCCTTTCAGAGGCAAAGAAATGGCACAAAGGAGGAATAGCAGAAAAGGCTGCTTGGCCTTAGTGAGTTACATGCAGAATTACAGAGCTGAAAGGGAGGTTACATGGAGGTCCACTCGTCTTGTTCAACAAACCAGGGTTACAGTTCTGATTCAGAGCGATGTATGAAAGGAGCCAATGGATGTGAAATCACTCAGTGGACACAGAAAAGGGTTACTCAATAACTGATATACTATATTGAATTGAGTCCTCATTCCTTTGTCTTCCTATACGGATAGTCCTCGACTTGAGCCCAAAATTTCTGTGGTTAAGTGAGACAGAAGGGAGTTGAAGTCCACGAGTCATAAAAGAGCCAAGGTTGCCTACCCCTGACCTATCTATTTGCCTCTCAAAGACTCTCCCTTTAGAGACCTTGGCCAGCCTATACAAGAGCAGGGGAAAATATGTATTCTATCACATCTAACTTTAAGCAAATTACAACATACTCTTCCACGAAGCTCTACAGTCTGTTCCATCTCCTTCCAAGCAAGAAGCAGTTTCTCAGAAGCTGTAAGAGGAAACACCACCGTGATTTTAAGTTTGGTTTTAAAAGAAACAAGTGCTTCTTTCTAAATTAATAAAATGACTATTTGAGCTTTTTCATTAGCGTATAATAAAAAACTTTAAAATGTCGATACCCTGGTGGGGAATACATTGATTTAGGCAACCTGAGACTCTACTTCTGCCCATGCTATCATGTGCCAACCTAAACATTTGCACATGAGAAGATAGCTTGTATTTAGAATAGAATCAAACCAGTAGAAGCACCATTCAAAATGCACTGTAGATATTGCACATGCTAAGTAGTCCAGGATACAAATTATAGATAGATAGATAGATAGATAGATAGATAGATAGATAGATAGATAGATAGATAGATAGATAGATAGATAGATAGATACAGACAGACAGACAGACAGACAGACAGACAGACAGACAGACAGGATGGGATGAGATGGACATACAACCTAACTCAGCTCATGCTGCTTCCTGTTGCATTATTATATTATTATTAGCCCTGAAATAAATCAGAACTAGGGAAAAGGACTCCTAACAACTGCTCATGTCTTATCAAAGAGACTACAACTTACTGATTCCAAATTCAATTTGCTCATTGTATTTCTCCAGGTCAATCTGGATGCTGGTTTTGAAGAAGTCCAACTTTGCCTTCAGCTGTTGGGACAGCGAGGCCATCGTGTTCTTCATCTTGGAAAGAGTGCTGTTGTGACGCAGCAGGTTCCGCCTACCAAGCCAAGGGGGAAAGAGAGTCACCCTCTGCAGAGACCCAACAGGCAGGGAAGGACCTTTTTAATTATTAGTAACAGAGACATTCAAGCTATAAGTAAGACGTAATGCAGCAACTTTCTTTTTTAAATCCTGTAACGTTTTAATTTGTATTGAGTAAAAACAAAAAAACAAGAAAGGAATACTGTAAGCCACCTAGAGTCAGCCATTGGGAACGGGGCCACATAAGAGATGGGCAAGAGTGTGCAATAAATTGCATTTGTGCAAGTGGCGCATGCATGTGCGAAACCATCCCTTCTCTCCCTCCCCCCGCCACCAGTCCACAGAGCCAGAAAGGGTGAGGACCACTGCTGTAGGGAGATGGGTAGCATAAAGGTTTAATAAATAAATACAATATATACAAACATTCTTGAACTAGATCAGGGGTAGGCAACCTTGGCTCTTTTATGACTCGTGGACTTCAAGTCCCAGAATTCCTGAGCCAACCTGAGAATTAATACTTTTGCTTTTCTCTCCAGGGCTTGCCTGAGGAGGGCAGCACAAGATACCATTTTGAATGAACAGAGCCTCTGGGCCAGCATTTCTCCCTTTCAGAAGGTTTCAGATGCATGCTGGCTGGGGAATTCTGGCATCTGAAATCCACACATTTTAAACTTGCTGAGGTTGAGAAACACTTTGGGATAAGCCGAATCATTTTAGGCAAATAAATGTAAATTACATCAGAGTTCCCCAACCGGCTGGGGGTGGGGTGGGGAGGGAATGGTTCCATGCAGGCACATGTGTGTGTGTGTGAAGCTTCATTTGCATAAACAGCAGGCACATGCAACCACCGCTCATGCAAATGGAGCACGCACGCACTTGCCCACTGCTTGGACAAGTGGGGATGTGTGTGCACATGGGCACTTCCCCGCCACTTCCGCGGCCCAGTTCCGAACCGCTCAAGGCCCAGTAGTGGGCCATGGCCTGGGGGTTGGGGACCCCTGACTTAAACAGCCCATGTTTTTAAGATGGATAAAGAATTGGGAGAATGGGGTCAAATACAGAATGGTGCAGAGTTCAGAAAGACACGTTGACAGCCCCTTACATTGCTGCTCGTTGACCCTTCTGAAGCTGATTGAAGTCCTCATTCAGACTTCGGATTGCGTGCCAGACCTGACCCCACACTTTGCGCAACTGCAAGAAGGGGAGAATCCTTTTGGGATCTTGAACTGAGGAAGAAATATATAATCACCAAGAATGACAAGACAAGAGAGATGGAGACTGGCAGACACACACACAAAAAAATCAAAGCTGATGAACAAGCTAATGCTAGTCCCTAGGAAAAGACCTTGGATATTTTAAACTGAAACAACCTCTACATTTTATATATAATGAAGATGAAGTGTCAAGAGTTTGGTTTGGACCTAGGCTTGAGAAAGTGGAATCCCACTGGAAAAATAAACACTAGTATCTAAATCTAAAGGCAGCTTAAAATTGCACAAAGAATAAAAATAATCTGAGAAACAGCTAAGCTAATGTGTACCATTTAAACAGAACTGACATAGGTGGGGGGAGAGCTGGTTTTAGGTGGCCAAAAATCAGGAACAGCTTGGTAGCATCTTTTCAGACTACAAGTAGTTCTCGACTTAATAAGCATCCATTTAATGACCATTTAAAGTTTTAACGGCAGTGAAAAAAGTGACTTATGACTGTTTTTCTCATTTACAACGGTTGCAGCATCCCCACGGTCATCTGATCAAAACTTGGATGCTCGGCAACTGGCATGTACTTATGACGGTTGCAGTGTCCCGGGGTCATGTGATCACTTTTTGCAACCTTCTGACCAATAAAGGGAAGTAGGGAAGCCAGATTCATTTATCAGCCGTGCTACTAAATTAACAACTGCAGTGATTCATTTAACAACTGTGGCAAGAATAGTTGTAAAACGGAGCAAAGTGCATTTAATAATGGTCTCATTTAGCAACAGAAACGTTGGGCTCAATTGTGGTTGTAAGCCGAGGACTACCCCTAATTCTATATCTAGCTACAAAAGCTCTTTACTGGAGCTTCTCATGCAAAAAAAAAAAATAACAAAGTTTCTTCCCATCCCAGATTCTTACGGATGCAGTTGATGCTTTCTGGATTGGGCCGTGGAGCGGTCTGAGACTCATAGGCTACTTTTCGGCCATCAAACAGGAAGAAAAGGTTGGTATCAGCAGCTGTGGCATCATTAAGCTGAAAGGGGAAAAAATCATTCCATTTGAATGATGACACTTGATATCAGTGAAAGTTTCCTTGATCATATCCAAGATCCCGCCTTGAGAGTCAAGGCAAGCAGAGATCATTTCTTCAGTAGTCATCTTCCATCCCATTTTTGCTATTTCGTGCAACTGAAAATTACAGATAATTTTCAAGCATTTTCTACAGAGGTATCTCTTCCCCAGCTCTAAACATCCATACTTTCAAAAGGCAGAATCGTATGTTTTGTTGTTGTTAGTTGCAAAGTCGTGTCCGACCCATCGCGACCCCATGAACAATGTTCCTCCAGCCTTCCTGTCCTCTACCATCTTCTGGAGTCCCTTTAAGCTCACACCTACTGCTTCAGTGACTCCATCCAGCCACCTCCTTCTCTGTCATCCCCTTGTTCTATTGCCCTCCATCTTTCCCAGCATTAGGCTCTTCTCCAGTGAGTCCTTCCTTCTCATTAGGTGGCCAAAGTAGTTGAGTTTCAATTTCAGGATCTGGCCTTCTAAAGAGCAGTCAGGGTTGATCTCCTCCAGGACTGACCGGTTGGATCGCCTTGCATCGCATGTTACATTGGCTGTTTACTTTCTTTCAGCTCTCAGGTGGCTGATGTTAGGATACAGCCTTTTATAACAATTTTCCCTTCAGCGGGCCAACTGATTAGCTTAAGGACATAGAATTTTAAGTTAAATTTGTGAAATTACAGCATTCAACTGATGCCACTTTATCGCTAACCAACTGTGCTAGGGCAAGAATATTCTCTCTTCCGTTTCAGAAAATGGATGAAGAAATTTAGAAAATGATTTTGTTTGAGAAATAGATCCACCCACTAATTAAAGGCTTTTAATTAGAAAAATACAGTCGCTGAAAATATCTCTGCATCAGCCACAGTACCCTGAGTGCCACTTAGTGAAAATGTTGCAGACTCACCTTTATGTCAGCCAGATACTGAACGTCAAGTTTCTCAGGGAATAACACCAGTCCTCCTTCTTGTAACAGTTCTTGGTCCTGCTCAGGGATGCCGGTGTCTGCCTGGATCTTAACCTTTATGCTCTGCAAAGTCTCTCCCTCTGCTAGAGGATACACGTGCACTGAACCCGTTACCATGTTTAGGATATGAACCAGCTGGAAAAAGAAACGCTCATCAAGCAACAGAAATGCAAAAAAACCAACAACAAAGCAACACAGATGCTGTTCCTAAAAGTTCCTTCCCTCTTCTTGTCAGTCGGGTCTCACATTAAAGCAGGTAGTCCTCAACCTATAACAATTGAGGCTGCATCAGTTGTAAGTGTGAGAAATGGTCCTAAATCCCTTTTTTCAGTGCAGCTGTAACTTCGAACGGTCAGTAAATGAACTGTTATAAGCTGTGAACTATCACAGCAATAATCACGAGTCAAAAAAAGTTTAAAAAAAAGAAAAGAAAAAAACTGGTTCAATTACAGTAAATGAAAATAACACTTTCCTTGCTCTATTTTTTTATCTGGCTAACATGTTAAATATATTTTGGACACATATCCAAACTTAACGCTGTTTTAAAACCTTAAACAGTACCTGACATTTTTAAATAAAATGAAATTCCCCAACTGTAGGTATTTATAAACTGCAATGCCCATAACCCCAAACTAAGGCCCTCTAGATTTTACAATCTATGCCCTCGGAGAGCATTATATTGTGTAACTCTGCATCATCCTCCATCAGCGCTCCAAAATGTGCAATCGATCATTTCACGAAACAATAGGGCAAAAATCTATGAAGTAGCTCCATGAGCTGGGATACCCGAAACAACATCTTACATCACCCGGACTTCCAACTGGTCCCGTGTCTACCGATAGCGTACACCTTCCTAAATGTCACTCTTCCTACTTCTCCCACCTGGAAGAACCTACCTTTACATTCAGGATATCATCCAAAGCCTTGAAGCAGCCATTGGTGCCGTAGGTGGGATGAGTCCCTCTCTGCCGCGGCTGCCATTTGAGCATCAGCTGCAGCCATTTCTCCAGTCTGTCAGCCAAAACACTAGGAACACAAGCATGAAAAAGCGAATGTGGGAAGGAAGACGACTGCTGAAGAGGCTGAGGGGTGGGGGAATTGATTTGGTTGTTCGATCGACATATAATCCCTTACCTATTTAGGTTGTTGGGGTAGGGCAATTTGCTAGAAAATTTCACTTCTCCAGATAAATCTTCAAAAACAACAATGTCCAGCTCACTCTTCTGTCGGACTTTTGCATGCCTAAGAGAATAAAGGGAGGTTTTTATATAAGGGATTTCAGTCCAGCATACGCCTGCTCCTTTCATACAGGTAATCCTCAACTGACAACCACAATTAGGATCAAGTTTCCGGGCCAATTTTAAATTTTGGGTGGCCGTTGTTAAGCAAATCAACGCAATCATTAAGCAAACGTTGTGGTCGTAAGTGTGAACCCATTCTTCCGAATAGGTATCTTTTTGGTCAGAAACTGGCAAAAAGCATCGCAAATCATCGCCAGGTGATCGTGGGACACTGCAACCAGACCAACAGGTGAGTCAGCTGTCAAGTGCCCACACTGGGACCACAGGATGGTCTGTCTGTTTGTGGCGCGACATTTTAAGAACAGCCAGAAGTGCTTTCCAGGCCATGAAGCAGCCATTCTCGTTCCATCACAATTTAAAATGGTCATTAAGCAACCGATTGTAAATCAAGGACTACCTGTAATAACGATTCCAAGCTACAAGATGTCTGAATTACCATTGTACTGGTTGCCAGGTGGGAAGGAAAGGTCGGAAACCGGTTATGCACTCAAAAGCCAGGGTGCCAAAGCTCCAGTAATCCACCGTGACTGTGTATTTCTGTTGTTCTAGCAGTTCGGGAGCCTAGGACATTAAGAACACAAAGCTGGCTACCGAGGCAATCCCATACTTGCCTACACAGAAAGCAAAACCCAGGAGTTGAATAGGACTTATTTTCCATTAGGGAACATTTCTCTATCCACTGAATCTTCTTTAAAAGGAAGAATTCTTCTGACTATCACTTCCTTCCCCTTTCCCCCATAAAGCCCAAGCCTGGTAAGAACAATGGATGGGTGAGAACTCACAAAAGGAAATAATTTTTGACACATCTGTCATGGAATTTACTACTACAAATGACAGTGATGTTTGTCTATGGAGATTCTCAGTCATCTGGGTCGCGGTTGTCCCAAAAGTGCTTTTTCAAGAGGCAACTGGACTTTCTTGTTTTTCTTTAAAGACGTTTTGCTTCTCATCCAAGAAGCTTCTTCAGCTCTGAAGAAGCTTCTTGGATGAGAAGCGAAACGTCTTCAAAGAAAAACAAGAAAGTCCAGTGGCCTCTTGAAAAAGCATCTTTGGCACAGTGATGTTTATTACGTTGGAATGGATTTGAAAAATGATAAGATCAATCCACAGAGGAAGAGGAGGTGGAGTTGGGACAGCTCTGTTCATGTTATTACCTACAAGAGTCAAAATCAATACGGACCAGACAATACTGTATACAGTAAAAAAAATTAAGACTGGTCTCTGCCAGGAAGACAAAACATTTACGTGTCGTAACTGAAATGCTTTCCCACAATGGCATCCTGGCAACCTGTTCATCTCAAATTCAATATGCTTATGTTCTTCAGGGCAAAGATATTAAGATATTAGGTTTGTCAGCTGGAAAGCCGGCAGCCCAGGTTCAAGACCCGAGCGCCATGCGATGGAGTGAGCTCCTGTCCTCGTCCCAGCTCCTGCCAGCCTCGCCGTTCAAAAGCATGCAAACGCAAGTAGATAAATAGGTACCCACACAGCTCCGTGACATCATGCTGGCCATATGAGTGGGGAAACATCTTTGGACAGCTCTGGCTCAATGGCCTTGAAATGGGGAGGAGCACCGCCCCCTACAGACGGCAATGACTAGTGGAGCAAAATCCACAGGGACTCCTTTACCTTTACCTTATATTCTTAACACCTGAAATCTTATTGTACAATTCGGAAAGCCCCACTACTTATTCTAAAAGAGTGCTTACCAGATACTGCAAAGTCCCAACAAAGGATGTGCAGAGACTGCCTTGATCCAATTCTTTGGCATAGCCCAGGTCAATGATCTTATGTATTAACTAAAGAAAAGCACAAGGATGACATATGTGAGCATGCTAAGAATGCTGGGAGAGAGAGATGTAATTTATGGTCTGGGTTCGCTCAACTCTCTAAGCCCAAGTAGGCTGGATTATTATTTAACGTGTTGTGTAAAATCAGCTCATATGATTGGTAAATACTGCAGAAGGTGGCCTAGACACAGACGATTGTAGATTCAATAAATTAGAATCAATATCTTGTATAAATGTAACTGCATTTTACTGCAAACCCTTAATGGGAAGGGGTGTATCAATTATTTAAAACAATCACTCCCTGGAAAGATACAATTAAATACCTCTGACAAGACCACAGAGTTGTCTAAAATCCTAACCCTTTCTTGTCACAGGAAGGGGGCCACCAAAGTGATGCACAGCATGGCTGAAGTTGGAAAAAAGATCCACAAAAACCAGCCTGCCTACTAAAGCTGAATAGCAAGATCTCCATACAGTGTAACTTCCAAAGAGTTTCTGTTACAGTACCTCACCATAAAGCACTATGCACAGTTCAAAACATACTGTGGAACAAGCCAAGAACTGAGTAAGAGGAAAAAGGTTCCTAAGCCCTTTGCACACAACTCAAAGAAAGCAGCCCTGAAAGTATTGTTTACACCACCCAGATGGGTGGACTTCAACTCCCAGAATTCCCCAGCCAGCAGCCCTGACTGGGGAATTCTGGGAGTTGAAGTGCACCCATCTGGGTGGTTGAGGTTGAGAAACAGTGAATTAGTTAATTAAGCAAGCGAATGAGCATAACTACCTCCAGATTCTATTTCCTTCTTTTTCTGACTAAATGTAAGAGGTCCATCTCTAAAGAGTGAATAAAAGCCATCTCCACCTTCTCCTTATATGCCACCTATTTGACAGAAGGCAAGAGCTACGTCTGACCTCCTGCACTTTCTGAGGAATGAGGAAACGTACCAGAAGAATCTTACTCACCCTCTCTTCACCTTGTTGCAAAACTATGTTCTCTGGTTTCAGGTCTCTGTGAATGATTCTGTTCTCATGAAGGTAACGCAGGGCTGAAGCTGATATTGAGAAAAAATTACAACCAACCAAGTCCATCGTATTAAACAAATACTCCACTGTGTTTTCAGACAAACTGAAACGGGTTCAGAAAGGTAAGTCAGGTGGATCAAAGGAACAGAAACTATGCTTTACATCAGGGGTAGGCAACCTTGGCTCTTTTATGACTCGTGGACTTCAACTCCCAGAATTCCTGAAGTCCACGAGTCATAAAAGAGCCAAGGTTGCCTACCCCTGCTTTACATGGAGAGACTGAAGAAGCTGGGTTTGCTTAGGCTTGAGAAAAGATGGCTCTGGAGAAGCACTTCTTGAGGATCCCTTACTTTAGATTTGGCCCCCAATATCTGATACTTACCAATATCTGATAATAAAATGTGAATTTCTTTCTCACGTAGGCCGCAGCAATTCTCAAACTGGTTCAGATGCTATGGAAGAAGAAGAAAATAACTCATCTCTATGTAAGTTTTGCATTTTGCAGTATAGCCAAGTAATTCTGTTTTATTTTTCACTTAGTTCTATAAGGGGAGATCTGTCAACTAGCAAATAACATTTCCAGAACTGACTTTCAGAACTATATCAAGTCTAAATGTCTATGAAGATTCTCAATCATCCAGGTCATGTCCCAAAGGTACTTTAAAGTACAGTTGCCTTTTGGAAAAACTTCTTTGGGTATATCAAGCCTAGCAGTACAGCTCTTCTACTCTGTACAGGTTCTCAAGGCAGGATATATTTATATTCTATATCTAAAATCATAATGCATCTTGAAGGTAAAATAAGTATTGGATGCCAAAGAAGAGTGGGGTAGAACAGACTTTACAAAACAGCATACTAGAGCCAGCCTAGCATTTAGCAACGTGTATGGAACTGCGGCGACACAACAGGACATCCCTGACTTAACAACCACAATTGGGACTGAGGCTTCCGTCGCTAAGGGATGAGTTTATTAAGTGAGTCATGCCTGATTTTATGACCCTTTTTTCCCATGGTCATTAAGCAAATCATATGGCTGTTAAGCAAAACTGGCTTCCCCCATTGACTGTGTTTATCAGGAGCTGGCTGGGAAAGTTACAAATGGCAATCACATGATCCCAGGATGCTGTAACCATCACAAATACACCCACGCATTGCCAAGTGCCTGAATTGTGATCATGTGACCTGCAGTGATCATACAGGTGTGCACCATTCGTAAGTCACTTTTATCAGCACCGTCATAACTTTGAACAGTCGTTAAACAAATGGTTGCAAGTCAAGGACTACCTATAGAAGTAGGAACTGAGTGCCACACAGAAGCCAAGTTTTGCAACAACTGAAGTTTAGTTCTGAGTCCTGCTTTAATGAAGTAAATATGGATTTCTCTTATTTGACAACTGGAAATCATATCCCCTAACATTTTCCATAACCCTCCTTGGAGAAGGATGAAATGTTTCTTTTTTTAAAAAAGTTGTTCGTCATACTTCAATCTCTGGTCAATATGTTTTGCAGATTAGAACATTATCTATTATAAAGGGTTTATTTTTTTCCTATAAGGGAACAGGATGTATAAAAGTCTCCACAGGAAAAGATGCAAAAATTGATTAGTTCACTCATCAGAAAGCTGAATCCTCCATGTTTCTGAGAGACGAGATAGTCTCCATAGAAATAAAATACTGAAACAGTTTACATTTCTCTAAGTATTTATTTTCCACTTCAGAGGAAAAAAAATGTTCTGGCACAATTAATCTACCAACCTACTGGAATACAGCCGACTCATATCAACGTGAGATATATTGAATTTATTTACAGTTGGGGAGGAACCCTGGGACTGATCTACTGTACACTATCATCAGATTGTTGGTCTAAAAGCTGACATACCTAATACCAGTAATATTCCAGTTCTGGACTCAGGACAAACAGAGATGTTTTCCCCCCAGAATCTCATTCTTCACTTGCTCCCCTCAGTCTCCGATAATCTTTCACTCATGTCTGTCTACGAGTCATAAAAGAGCTAAGGTTGCCTACTCCTGGTCTACTGCAACCTCTTGGCCAGAATAATAGAATAACAGAGTAGGAAAAGACCTTGGAACTCTTCTAGTTCAACCTCCTGTTCAAGCAGGAAACCCTATATCAATGGTTCTCAACCTATGGTCCGTGGAACTCTGGGGGGGCACGATCTTGTCACAGGGGGTCTGTGAAAGTTTGAAGAAATGTTACGATTTAAATCTTAAGTATTGGTGGTCCGTGGCCACGGAAGATATTTAAGATATTTAAAGGGGGTCTCTAAGCGGTTTACAGAGCCAGCATATTCCCCCCAACAATCTGGGTCCTCATTTTACCGACCTCGGGAGGATGGAAGGCTGAGTCAACCTTGAGCCCTGTCAGGATCAAACTCCAGACTGTGGGAAGAGTCTACAATACTGCATTCTAACCACTGTGCCACCGCGGCTCCTATAACTGCTATACACTAAGCAACAAGTTGTTTCAGAAGAATGCAGCTTCTAGATTCGTATTTCTCAACCTTGGCAACTTTTAAGAAGTGTGAAATTCAACTCCCAAATTTCCCCAAACAGCATGGCTGGTTCAGAACTCTAGAAGTTGAAGTCCACACATCTTAAAGTTGTCCAGGTTGAGAAATATCATTCTAGACCCATGACAGATTTTCAGGCAAGACCCTAACGATGCTCTGGAAAGTGAAAAGTATTTCCATTTCTTTCTGACATGCAATAACACAGGTGCCAAAAGACTCACCCTTCTAAGATCTCCCCCTTGGCAATATTCCATAGCCAGCAGTGGCAAGTCATTGGGGGCAACACTTTGCATGCCTTCTGGAACATCCCGGGCAGCCACCACATTGGGATGATTTAAACTACGAGAAATAAAACACATAGAGAATACACAAAAGCTCGTGCAACCCTGGCACTCCACTTTAAAGCAATGACTTTATTGAATGCCTGTATATATTCAATGCTTTACATATATCTCAAAGGTTAGATTCTCTCAGAAATAGTCAAATTTGGCAACCCTGGATGTATGTCAGCGCCATCACTGTTTCCACTTTCATAGGCTGAGGGTCTTGAGATTTGGCTCTACCAAGGTGGGACGTTTGGTTTAAGGCAAAATAAGTAATTCTTTTTTTCAAGTGACACACAAGGAAGCTCCACACTTTGGATCATGTTAGCCGTGCCATCTGGTATTTGACATCGGCTACATAAATACTTATGCACAGGATTATAATTTTCCTGATAATTGCTAAATCAAATGACTACTTCTCACAATATTTGTGGAAACTTGTGTTTTACAGTATTACTCACCGTTTCATGATCTGTATTTCCAAACACCATCTTTCTCTGTTGCGGAGGCTCAGCTCCTGACGACACTGTTTGATTGCAATTTGCTCTCCAGTTTCCTATAAAAAGAGGAATTTTTTTTTGTTCTTTCTCCAACAATGCAAGTACAATGTGAAGAGATTTAAACTCTCAGGAACTGTAACAGGAGTGTTATGCTAGCTTTATACTTCATTCAAGTCATGATATGTTTTAGTCACGATTTATCTTTGAGATGCACCACTATATAAATTTGATAAATATTAAATAAGCTATGGCAGTCAGGTTATACATAAATCTTAGTTAATATATCACTGTATCAAACCCCATATAAGCTACTTTATGGCTTAGCATGATGAATGAACTCTGCCAGTGTGCTAGAGGGATATTAAAAGATCTTGTTAAATCAGAGATCACAACAGCCCTTTGATAATTACTTTGATATTTCATGTTGTGACAGAATGTTTTTTATTTTCTTGTTCCTATTCTCCCTACCATCTTTCACTAGAGAGCCTCTTGTTAGGATCTGTAGAGATCCGTGAGACAGTCATTTTCTCCCACCAATCTGTCATTAGCAGAGAAACAGATCCTTTGGGAGGTAAAATCACATGCTTTCTTGCTGAAATCCCCAGATCCACTCTTACTGTCAGCCTGGCAATTCTCACATTGCCCTGCATAGAATAGAGGACACAATTTCAGTGTGCTTTCTCCAATCTGACTAGTAAGGATGGTTGACAACCACCCTATTGCTGACAATGATGGAGCTGTAGTGAATATCTCTGGAAAATGCCAAGTTGAAGCAAGCTGAATCCATGTTACATATAATTTGGCCAAGTTCTCTTTTGTCAAATGGTGTTTCCATTACCCCTTTTCTGTTGCTTTAGACTTCCCTTTCACTTTCTCTCTTCCTGAATTAAAGCTTTTATGGCCTTACGGTTATATCAAATGTATGGGGGGGGGAACTCAAAGATAACATTTCACACAATATGAGACGAGGATTCTGGTTCCTGCAAGCTTCTACCACAATAATTTGTTTTCCTGGAAGAGCAATACATTTAGGGTTTTCTATTGGCGTTGTGAAATCGAATTTTAGCTATGATCTAGGTTAATGCATAGCATCCATATCCTTCTACTAAAGTGCATTGTGTGCCCTAATTGGAGAGGGAGCATAAGGCTGTGAAGTGAAGAGAATAAAAGCATGACTTAGCAACAGTTCTACATAAGCACTTTTGCCTTGCAGCCCCCCAAACTAGGGGTGTTAAGCAGGCTCAAGTCACTACTGCGATACATTACAAATTTGAATTTCTTTTTTGTTGACAAAGAGTTAAATGGGAGACTAGAATAGCTATTTCAAGCTTATTAGCTCTCATCAGCTAGCCATACCCTTCATGGGATTCGAATAAGCTTGAAATAGCTATTCTAATCTCCCATTTAACTCTTTTAACTCTTTGTCAACAAAAAAGAAATTCGAATGTGTGTAAATGTATGTGTGTGTGTGTATATATATATATATTATATGTGTATATGTGTATATATATATATATATATATTCATACATATCTATATCTAATCTATCTATCTATCTATATGAGAGAGAGGTTGATAAATAGGCAGATAGATAATAATGGATAAATACAGATAGCAATATATAATATAGATTACACACACATTCACACACAAACACATATATACACATGATTTTAAATTCTCTTTTAATATGGCTGACTTTTAAAACCCTCTCAGAGGCGGGGGGGGGGGGAAAGTAAGTAAGTGATCCGTAAGTAAGAGCGAGAAGAAGCAGGACCACCAGGAAGGGGAAAAGGAAGCTGGGCAAGGCGGCCCCCGACCCAAAGACCCCGCTCTGAGCCCCTCTATCCCCGGGGGGGAGGGGGAAGGAGGGGCGGGGAGGAGCCCCACTGCGGCTCGAGGGCGCGACGGCCTCCCGCGGGCCAGAGCCCGACTCCCCTCCCCCTCCCCCTCCCTGCCTTTTCCCGCCAATTCCTGTCAGGCAGGCGCGAGCGAGCGAGCGGAGGGCGCGCGCGGGGCCCGCTCACCTTGTGCTGCCACCGGATGACGTTGCCGAAGCCGCCGGTGCCCAGCCGCTCGCGCATCTCCCACGGGCCGCAGCTGCTCAGGGGCTGCAGAGGCGCGGGCGGCGAAGGCGAGGGCGGCGGCGGCGGCAGCGGCATGGCCGGACCGGAGGAGACCGGCGAGAGCCTGAGGAGAAAGTGTTGCTGCCTGAGCAGCAGCCGCGCTAGGCCGGGCAGCGGCCACTTCCGCGTCGCGAGGAGGAAAGAGGGCGGGAGCAGCTCCGGAGGAGGCGGGGAGCCGGGTGAGCGAGGCCCGGCGTCGGGGTCGCGCTGCGGGCGAGGGAAGGCCCGCCGAGGCTCTAGGCCGCAGAGCCCTGGCCGGCCACTGGAGGGCAGCCAAGAGCCGAGTTCCTGAGAGGCTGGGCTGCCCCCTGTTGGCCGGCAGAGGCTTTGCAGTCGCTCCCAGCCCTAAGGTGGACTCTGCAGGTTTAGGAGAGCACAGGTAGTCCTCGACTTAAAGCAGTTCATTTAGTGACCGTTGGAAGTTACCTGTGGCCCTGGAAAAAGTGACTTGGGGTAGTTTTTCACGCTTATGAATGTTGCAGCATCCCAGGGGTCATGTGATCAAAATTCAGGCACTTGGCGACTGACTCGTATTTGTGACGGTCTCAGTGTCCCTGGGTCATGTGATTTGCAATTTTCTGACAAATGGGGAAGCCAGATTCATTTAAGAAACAGGTTGCTCCTTGTCAACTGCAGTGATTCACTGTGGCAAGAAAAGGCATAAAGTGGGGCAAAACTCACTTAGCAAAGTTTCCATTTAACAACAGAAATTTGGGGCTCCATTGTGGTCGTAAGTCAAGGGCTACCTGTACTGCAAAACCAGATTGCCTTTGGCCTGCTTTCAGAGAAACGGCTGGTGCAATTGGGGGTCCGAGTGGGGGGACCTGCAATTGCCCACCCTCTTCAAGTGGGTTCGCACAACCTGCTGAATTCTAAACCCAGGTTAGCCAGTATGTAATAGTCAAACCAACCAAACATATTTTGCTCTGCTCTGATTCACTTTGCAGGTTAAGACAAAGTGTGGATTCTCAGAACACACTGAATCACAATCATCCAATCTTGTTTTGATCTTGTACAGCAGGTTGTTCAAATGTAGCCACTGACTCAAAAATCTGCCAGCAACATTGTATCAATCCAGCCATAGCAGACATGTCAAACTTGTCGCGCGCGCGTATCGGAACTTTTTCCCCATTGCCCATGACTGGAATTGGACATTTTTCATTGGAATACCATACTGTTTATTCCCTATCTACAAGAACCATTGACGGAACATCTACAAAAATACAGTAAATAACAGAAAAAGAATCTGTCAGGGTTCTAACCAAGCTGTGCCAACAAAACTGAAAAAGAACACAGTGCCCAACCAATTGGAAAAGTTCATTCTACAACATTTTGGCACATGGCATCGGACCTGGATATCTCCGAGACCGCCTTCTGCCGCAGATTACCTCCCATCGGCCGGTACGCTCCCACAGAGAGGGTCTCCTCAGGGTGCCGTCAGCCAGACAGTGCCGGCTGGCGACCTCCAGGGGGAGGGCCTTCTCGGTGGGAGCTCCCACCCTCTGGAACGAACTACCCCCAGAGATCCGGGTGATCCCGGATCTCCCCTCCTTCCGCCGCGCCCTAAAGACATGGCTCTTCCAACAAGCGGGATTGGCCTAGGGGAATTTTTAGTGG
>NW_015386783.1:673654-701003 GCF_001527695.2 Protobothrops mucrosquamatus
AAGAAAGGGAGGGAGAATTTATTTCATTGTCGCTAACCTATAAGAGAAACTATGGCTACCCCTCCCCACTTGGCCTTCTCTTGGCACTTTTGTACTCTTTCCAGTAAGTTTCACAACTCGGTTTAGAGAATCCAATCTATTCAATTCCATGATTTTTTTCTAATCGGATTAACAGGACACTCGCTGCCCAGAGAAAACTGGCTTGCTTGATTCTTACTCAGCACGAACCGTCTCCTAGCAGCAGCCTTTGAGTAAAATGGCAAGCATTGTAACTTGAAACATAGTGTAGTCAACAAAGCAATGAAACCAAGATTGCCTAACGTCTTCGTCACAAAAGCAAGCAGGCAGAAAGGCGATTTCTGAGGAAACAAAATTGTGCCAGGAAAAGCCAGATGGACACGTGCAGTGTATTCCAAGAGTGAGGCAATTGCCCCATGGGTGGGATGTGCTGCAGTAGTATCCATAGGCTTCTCATTGCAAAGAACTCTGGGATTCTATTGTTTAGTTTAAACATATGAATCAAAAGCCTGATATTCCAAAGGACATATTAAGCCACGAGAAGTGCAGAGCACAGCTAGAGAGTTTCATTGGGAAGCACACGGTGGTTGTTCCCATTCCTATATCCCCCCCACTCCAAGCATTCTGGGACTTAAATGTGACCCTCTTTCTCCAGGGATCCAGAAGTAGAAGTAGCAGCCCTACAGATTCTGATCAGCACGTATCTTCTGCAGTTGTCTTCCTTGATTCTTTTTATTTTAATAATTTCCCACTCTATTCATCAGTTTGATGGCTTCCACTCTGAATAATTTCTTATTCGGGGTATGAAGGAACCATCCCATTCTTTCGCCTCTTCTTCTCAAGTTGCTTCTGATGTCATTCAGGGGGTTCTTCAGCAAGCTCGCTATGGTCTACAGCAGGGGTAGGCAACCTTGGCTCTTTTAGAGCAGTGGTTCTCAACCTGTGGGTCGGGATCCCATTTGGGGTCCATCGACCATTTCATGGGGGTCGCCAAGTAAGGCTGTCTGCCATTTTTTCCCCCCTTTTCCGGCGGGTGCCTTACCTCCCTTGGGCTGGGCCAGCTGGTGGTCGGCCTGCTCCGTCTCTGCCACTTGCCAGCTATGCCTCGGCCGGCGCAGGGGGAGGAACCACGCATGCGCGGCACTCCCGGGCAGGGAAAGTCCTCGACTTATGACCGGTTTGGTAGTCCTCGATTTAACAACCGGTTTAGTCCCTGACTTACGACCGGTTTAGTCCTCGACTTACGACCGGTTGGGGTCGCGGCATTAAAAAGGTTGAGAACCACTGTTTTAGAGCCAAGGTTGCCTACCCCTGGTCTACAGTGTGAGTGCTTATCCACCAGATGGCACCCTTGCACACTTCCATGGGCTCCAAAGGAAATGCGCTAAGGATTTTGGTCTTGTTGAGCTCTTCCCAATTCTTCTAATTTCATCATAAATGGCCTCCCTGCAAAAGAAGATTGAAACAGGAAGGAAAAGAGAATATATAAAAACAAAGCACTTTCTCAAATGCCGGGTTCTAAAACTTTGCTAAAATACCAGTTAAACAAAAAGTTTTAACAGACTGCAAAGGACATACAGAAGACCATCTCTGTATAACATTTTTGGAAATACTATGGTATGCAGTCCCATGCCCTTTTCCAGTGTCTTGCCTTTTTTTCCCCTTGTTTATGTTGTTCCTAGAAATTAGCTAGTGGTCCTAAAAGTAGCATTTAAACTACAGTGCTACATTGTTCTTAGTTTCAAAAGGTTTTATTTTGCATCCCTGATTGACTAATTCATTAAGTGCAAGCCGAATGACTCAGTCCAAAAAAAGCTGACATTGAGGAAAAGCATAATTTTGGATCCCGTCATTTGTAAGTCATTAATTTAAATAAAGTGTGTAGTCACCAAGGGATCAGAACTTATTGGGTAAATTATTGGCTAAGTTCCTGAGCTTTAGGAAATGCTGGCTGGATTGAAGAATTACTTGGAATGTAGGAAGTGAAATAGGAAACTTACAGTTTTATAGCTTCTTTTCTTTCCGTGTCAAAAATGTTAACCTGATAACGAGAGCATTAGTGTTTTAGAGTCCCAAGAGTAGATTTTCCATCATCCTGTACAGGTAGTCTTTGATTTATGACCACAATTGAACCCCAAATTTCTGTTGCTGAGACATTTGTTAAGAAGAAGAGGGGGTCAAATTATTCTCCAAAGCACCAGAAGGCAAGACAAGTAACAATGGATGGAAACTGATCAAAGAGAGAAGCAACCTGGAATTAAGGAGAAACTTCCTTACAGTGAGGACAATTAACCAGTGGAACAGCTTCAGAAATTGTGGGCGCTCCATCACTGGAGGCTTTTAAGAAGAGACTGGACAGCCACTTGTCTGGAATGGTATAGGTTCTCCTGCTTGAGCAGGTGTAATCTTGCTTTTATTTGTTTATATACTTAGTTGTTTGCTTAGTTATTGTTTTCATTAAAACATTTTAACCTGGTTACTGACTTAACTCATTTGTTGGGCTTGCACAAAGCACTGAACATTCTGAATTCACAACTACTCTAAGCCATCAATAAAAGAAAACTGAAGTAAAGAAAACTCCACTGTGCTTAAAATTAATCCAGCTTGGCATATTTACACATGCAGTTCCAGATTCTTTAACTGATCCAATTAACTATGTTAACACTTCAGTCTATATCCCACTTTTCATTTCAGATTGGACACCCAGGGCAGCTTAGAGACTAAAACAGAAAACTAGATCCGATGAAGAAGACTATTTGATCCAGGACTTTGCACATACAGAGCTACAGAATCAGAATGGGGAAATGCCAACCTGCAGGTAAGATCCACTTCATAGTGTTCCTTATATTCCCCAACATAGCAGATTGCCTTAAGAAGGGGGGAAATATACAAATATAATTTCAGAAAACCTAGTTGCCGTGTGGGAGATTCTGAAGGCTATTGCATTGTCCCCCTGCCTCCAAATTTCTCATGGAATAATTATCATTTTTATTCTAAACTGCTTTGAATTTTTTTTAAATAGACACAGTACAGGTAGTCCTCGACTTAGGACCACAGCTGAGTCCAAAATTTCCATTCCTAAGCAAGACATTTGTTAAGTGAGTTTTGCCCAATTTTATGACCTTTCTTGCCACAGTTAAATAAATCACTCCAGTTGTTAAGTTAACACGGTTGTTAAGCATCGATTTTGCCAAGCATCCGAATTTTGACCACAGGACCATGGGGAGGCTGCCATGGTCATAAGTGTGAAAAGCAGTCAGATTTTCCAGTGCCATCCTAACTTCAAACTGTCACCTAAATGAATGGTTGTAATTCAGTGAATACCTGTATACAAATGAAAGGAAAAGAGAAAGAAAGAAAAGTGGGAAGAGGAGACAGACAGTATGGTGTGAGTGATGGCAGATTAATGAAGTATGTCAGCGGGATGTGTGTATAAGAAAAAGAGTGCAGTGGGGCCACATTCCATTGCACCACTGGTATGTAGCCTCCAACTGGTTAGCCCCCTGAAAGGAATGCAGTTCCTCGGGTGAGAAGGACAAGGAATTTTCCTACCCCTCCAGTGGACTTTGGAAATGTTTAAGTTTGTCTCCCTCTTAGTACTGTAACTGCTACCATCCTGGGGTAGGATCCTGGGATAGTTACCTTTGTGGTAATTCCAAAAGCATGTGCTGGCCGCCTCCAGCCTGCCAGAAATTGCAGGAATGTCTCTAATTAGCTGGTTGATTGGGAGGGGATTGGGGAGGTTGACCCTTGGCTTTGGCTGCTAGGGGAAGGAGTTGTTGAAATAAGAAAATGTGAGAGAGGTGCAGAAGAAAGAAGCAGTATAAATGTCAACTCCCCAACTCAAACTTGGCAGAAACTCTCCTGGCAGTTAGATAGGAATCCTTAATCCCTTCTCGGAAGCCGTCTCATTGATAAGAGAACACGGTTATTTCTTATACTTACTCCAGGAGAAATTGGGTATCTAAATCTATTTCCAATGGCTCAGCGAACACCTTGCTATGTGCTTTCTAAAGGTTAATAGGGCTGGAAGGAACTTTGGAGGTCATCTAGTCCAACTCTCTGCCCAAGGCAGAAGACCTTATATCATGCAGGTCAAATGGCTGTCCAGTCTCTTCTTAAAAACCTCCAGCAATGGAGTACTCACAATTCCAGGAGGCAAGTTATTCCATTATTTAATTGTTCTCATTGTCAGGATATTTCTCCTTAGTTCAGAGCTGGATTACAACTCAGAGAACTGCAGGCTAGCAAAGCCAATGGTGATGGTGCATAATAATTATGGGAGTTCAAATCCAATAGAGCTGGAGATAGAGGCAGTTGTTTGAAAAGTAGCACCTTGGTCTTTCTTTCAGTAAAACTGCATGTCTCATACAATTAGTGCCTATGACAGTCCTGCATGTCTCATACAATTAGTGCCTATGACAGTCCTGTTGGTAACAATTTGGAACATCCTAACATTCCAATACAATCATTGCTAAAGTACAAAAAGTTAACATGCTGTGCCACAGCTTCAGGAAACTCTTAATGTACCTCTTCCTACCTCCTCTTCCGCTTTTTATGCTGTTCCCTGTGCTGATGTGTCACTCTGAGACACACACAATGGCAAGTCTTATCTCTCAATGTTGGGGATTTAGGGATGTTACCTGCACAATATCCTGTTCTCTTCTATGAAATGGCAATGATTATTTCACTGTCTCATGAGATTAGAAGCAAAGGTCACAGTGCAGAACCTGGCTAATATTTTCTCAATTAAATAGGGATGAATTAGTCTAGTGAAAAGAAGGACTGGGGGAGACATGATAGCAGTGTTCCAATATTTGAGGGGCTATTACAGAGATGGGGGGGGGTGTCAACCTATTTTCCAAAGGACCAGAAGGCAAGACAAGAAACAATGGATGGAAACTAATCAAGAAGAGAAGCGACCTGGAACTAAGGAGAAATTTCCTAACCGTGAAAACAATTCACCAGTGGAACGGCTTGCCTTCAGAAATTGTAGATGCTCCATCACTGGAGACTTCTAAGAAGAGATTGGACAGCCACTTGTCTGGAATGGTATAGGCCAGGGTCTCCTGCTTGAGCAGGAGGCTGGACTAGAAGATCTCCAAGGTTCCTTTCAATTCTGTTATTCTATGCTCTATGAACTTGACTGAAGCTTAAGCAGAGTGAGTAGAGGGAAAGTTTAACCTCCCCACTTTGGTAACACCCCTGAATTGATTAAAAACTGAACCCCTGTTTCTTTCAAGTTAAAAATATTGAAAAATATGTTAATGCAACTTCTACCAATTCATTGCTGATAATATAAATGCTGCATATAGCTTATGAGACCATCTCTCCCCAGAGAGTTGAGTGCCACCAGACTCACGATCATCCAATGATGCAGACTTTTGCTATATCGGCTACTTCCCAGAATGGACATTTGACAAGGAACAAATAACAAAGTGCGTGTGTGTAGACAAGAACATTTTTTCAGATGTGTCTGTCTGTATCTGCCCGGGAAACAGCTTATTAGATGCTGTGTTGCAGAGATAAAAGTGCTTGATACCATCCAACTTCATTATGGAAAGTGAACTTATGAAAATATCACAGATTACGCAGGTCTAAATTACGTGTTTCTTTTATATCGCTTCTGAATTGGGAAATTGGGTCATGGAAATTTTGTAGCACTTTACAGTGATGAAACAGATTAGAATAAAGTACATCTGTAGGCAACTAATAATTTCCTGGGTTTGGTTTTTACAAAAAGCAGATTGGAACAAAGCAATAAAATCCAACAAGGCCGCCAAGAGTTTCAGCCATAAACTCTTTAGTTTATTATAAGCCTTTTCTGGAACAGTTTATCACGTCAGATTGCTGCCCTGTTTTCGTTGCTCTGACACATCACAGGGGGCCTTAGACTAAGATTGCCTGTGCAATTGGAATGGGACTTCTTACGTTCAAATGTAAAATTGGCTGATAGGGAGGTCTGGTCAACTTCATTGCTTGTCTTCTCCACCACCCAAGTAACTCAAATGCTTCAATGCACATAGATCTGTCCTGGATCTTTGTCTAGATCTTCAGACAACGTGGCCATTGGGATGAGGAGTGTAGTCTGAAATATCTGGAAGCCACCAAGTTGGAGATGATTGTGTTGAGGTGTAATGTGAATTCATTCTGACTTTCCAGGGGAATGCCTAAGCTCTTCTGTTGCAGCAAATGTAAAAAAAGACTTAAAAGGTAAAAAGCAACAGTTTCCACTGACTAATCATGTCCAACTCTGGTGTGTGTGTGTGTGTGTGTGCGCGCGCTCCATTTCCTAGCCAAGGGAGCCTGCATTGTTCACAGACACTTTGGTGGTTACGTGGCCAGCATGACTATATGCTGAGGCACATAAAACCCTGTTAACTACCCACCAAAGTGATACCTATTTATCTACTTGTCCCAAAGGCGTTTTTTTCAAAAGGCAACTGGACTTTCTTGGGTTTTTTTTTTCTTTGAAAATGTTTCACTTCTCATCCAAGTAGCTTCTTCAGTTCAATTGAAGAAGCTTTTTGGATGAGAAGAGAAATGTTTTCAAAAAAACAAACAAACCCCCAAGTAAGTTCAGTTGTCTTTTGGAAAAGTACCTCTGGGACGTGTTGACAAGTGCTGAAGCAATGGGTTTCCTACATCAATAGGGTCTCAGAGTATACTGAATAGAATAGAGCTGGAAGGGACCTTGAAGGTCTTCTAGTCCAGCCCCCTGCTCGAGCAGGAAGACCTATACTATTTCAGACAAGTGACTGTCCAGTCTCTTCTTAAAAACCTCCAGTGATGGAGCACCCACGATTTCTGGGGGTAAGCTTTTCCACTGGTTAATTGTCCTCATTGTCAGGTTGCTTCTCTCTTTGGTCAATTTCCAACCGTTGTTTCTTGTCCTGCCCTCTGGTGCTTTGGTGAATAGTGTGACCCCCTCTTCTTTTTGGCAGCCCCTCAAATACTGGAAGACTGCTATCATGTCGCCTCTGTTTCTTCTTTTCTTTAGACTAGCCAAACCCAAGTCCTGCAGCCGTTCTTCATATATTTTAGTCTTTAGGCCTTGGATCATCTTAGTTGCTCTTCTCTGATTTTTTTCCAAACTCTCAACATCTTTTTTGTAGTATGGTGACCATAATTGGTTGCGGTATTCCAGGTGTGGTCTTAGAGTAGCTATGTGAAACTCTTGTTTCAGTATGATTTTGTCCAACAGCATTTATGAAACTATTCCTTGGTCCTAGTACATACAAGCCTTAATTGTGGACATGACGTGCCTACCGTATCTCTATATTATCAACATCTGCCAGCAGCAAACTCTATTTCTCTTGAAAATTCCGTCATTCTACCATTTTAACCATTTTTATCTATTCCTTGTACTTTGACTTTTTCAGAAGTAGTATTACAAATATTCATGGGAAGTAGAGTCTCTCTCATTGTTTATTCTACAGTTTAAAATCAGAGATGTTTCAGTTACCTAACAATTTATCCTTAAATCTCAGCTAACCTCAAACAGATGTGTAATCACTGCCCATTAGATGCATCAACCACATTTGGAAACATTCTGTATCTTTTTTTAAAAAAAACATTCCTTTGTGACTCCTATCACAACGATACCAGTGAAACCCAAGAACTGACGTGGGCAAAGTCTTGGAAGAGTAGATATGAAAGGTTTGCCCTTTTTAGAGATTCACCAGGATTTTCTTCTAGCAAATGCTGGTGTGCGAAGTTGCCAAGATAGGATGTTTCAGTTTTTCCTGATGGCAAGACCTTTTCTCTCCTGGACTTCCTTGGATGAACAACTAAATCACACTACTGGCATATAAGAAATACAAAATGCGGTCTAGGCTGAATCAGGTTTCCTGTCATACTGGTAAGGTTACCGCTATAACAATGATCTCATCAGCAAAAATGTAGATTTAAAAACAAGAGCTAAACAAGGAGCTTTTAATGCAGTTCTAGACACAATAAACGGCTAGAGGAATAGCTGCCCAAGAAAATTTAGATCAGAATCACGGCTTTCTTGTACACGTTGCTGTATTTTCATTACATAGAAAAAATAATTTCAGAATTTTCCTATCTCTCCAATAAAAAAAGATCTTTTATCCCTGTGGTTGAGCGTGGCAATAGATGGGTCTGGAGACTAAGATATATGAAGAATGGTTGCAGGAATTGAGTATGGCTAGTCTAGTCTAGTGAAAAAAGGTGACAGGATAGCAGTGTTCCAATATTTGAAGGGCTGCCACAAGGAAAAGGAGGGTCAGCCTATTTTCCAAAGTATAGGAAGGCAAGGCAACAAACAATGGATGGAAACCAATCAAGGAGAGACGCAACCTAGAACTAAGGGGAAATTTCCTAACAGGGACAACAATTAACAAGTGGGACAGCTTTGCCTTCAGAAGTTGTGGGTGCTCCATCACTGGAAGCTTTTAAGAAGAGATTGGGCAGCCACTTGTCTGAAATGATGTAGGGTCTCCTGCTTGAGACGGGGGTTGGGCTAGATGATATCCAAGGTCCCTTCTAATTGTTGCGTTCTTGTCAGTTGGTGTCAGGATTAATATAAACTACCAAAATAAAATTGAAGCATTAAACCATTTTTAAATGGTTGAAGTCTGGCAAGATCCCACCGAAAAGGACCAGGTGACTCCTTGTCTTTGCCTCAGGACAAGATGGCACTTCCCTACACCAAACTTCTGCACAATTTGGGGGTCTTCTCAAAGAGCAGCTGGCATCTGTGGCTGGGCTGAGGGCTTTCTACAGATTCATCAGATGCGCCAGTTGCGCCCCATTTTGGACTGAGAGGCCTTGCTCATGGTCACCTCCCATCTGGATTACTGCAGTGCTCTCCATGTGGGGCTGCCCTTGAAGACCCCACTTGGAAACTTCAACTGGTCCAGAATTCAGCAGCACACAATATGATGCAGGCCATGTAACACTTCCAACGTGAGCTGAAGTGGCTTCCTCCTTTTTTTTTTCCTGGCTGCAATTGAAAGTGCTAGTCATGATCTTGAAAACCCTACAGGGCACAAGGCCAGGCTATCTGCAGGACCCCCTTTCCCTAAGGATATCTACCCATCCTAGCAGGTCAGATAGGGTAGGCACGCTTCTGGACCCTTCCCTTGACCAATGGCCATCCCATGAGAGCTAGGAAGCATGTCTTTCCTGTGACAGCTCCTGTCCTATGGAACACCCTCCCCCCTGAAGCTTAGTAGACCTCCACCCTTTTAGCCTTCATAAGGCCTTAAAGACCCGCCTTTTAGCTTTTGGTGCGGCTTTAAAGACTTGGCTGTCCCACCAAGCATTGGGAGAAGATTAGAAGATGGCACGTTAGAACTGATTGGTGCTAGTTTTTTTTAAAATGGTTTTACTGATTGACTTTCATAGTTCTAAAAATGACTTTATATGACTTTTAATGTTTGATTGGCAGCCTTCAAGAGTTGGTTGAGAGATGGGTGGCTATATCAATGTATGTATGTATGTATGTATGTATGTATGTATGTATGTATGTATGTATGTATAAAAAAATAAAATTTAAAAACCCCAAGCAGCAAATAACAATAGTCCAGTAAGTATGAAGCATGTTCTGTGAGCATGTCTTTAAAATCATCTTTTAAAATTACAGTACTTTTTAAATCAGAAATCCAGTATCATGTTTATTTCCAAAATGGCTTTAAGCCCCATATGGGCCCCTCGCACAATTTAAGTAATAAAAATGGCATTTGGCTGCAGCTCTGTGCTTTGATTGGAACTGTCCAGAGAAAAAGACTCCAATTACTAATTTTATAGCATTTCTTGGCACAGATTATCCTTACATCTCTTTTGATAATGCAGTACAGATTACTGTTTTACAGCAGACCAGCTTTTTAACCTCTCCATCTTTTATTTTAATGGCCACTTTCCTTACAGATTATAGACAGATTGTTTGCATGCTATAGTTGTTAGTTTTGCATAATCTAATTTTGTTAAATTTTCTTATTATTTTCTTTGTGTTTATTGCAGTAAAAGTTTCATGGTTAATTTACAACGACCATGTTTTTTGCTTCAGACCGTAAAAAAAAACATATTCGTGAATCAAAAGACAGAGATTTTGATAATTTATCTTGGGCAACAGATTTATTTGAGATTTACATACCTTCTTATTACAGTTATGCATAAATATGTTAAGATGCAAGTCCTAGCCATGATTAAGTGTGACTAAGAACAGTGTATATGTTTAGTAAAATAGAGATTTTCCTGGATAGTACAATATCCGGCTGCAGATGTGGAGTTGAGCATTTGAAAGGTTTGGAAAACAGCCATACATCTGCAGGTTAACCCATCAAGAAAATAATTCAAAGCCGTTTGCTCACTAATGAGTTTTTCAAAGCAGACAATCGTTAGGAACTGGGGCTCCTAATGGGATTTTGGAATTCTGGGAACTCTTGGTGGGGTCTCATTCCAAAACATTGGCCACAAACAAGTTGCTGCTGCCCAGCATCACCGCTTTATTCAGACGTGAAGCTCCAAAGATGTTTTGGAGCCAATCTCCTCTAGCTCTGCTTGTACAAGAAGTTTAAGTAGGTCAAGTAAATACCTAACGACAACATTTGCACCACACAACTTAGTGTTAGCCTTGTGGCTTCATATATTGTGAGGTCTATTCAGCTAGCATATGGTTCAGTGTCTTGTTCAAAAATGTATCAAGCTGTTGTTTGAATGTCGTATATTGTAGTATATTTATTCTCCTTTTGTCTCCAGTAAATAAGTACCATAGGGTTGCTACAGTGGGATAAATATTTATGTATATACTATCGAAAACAAGCAAAGCCGCCAGTTCTCTTTAAATCAGTTTTCTGTCTCCTTCCTTAATTCTGGAGTAGACATTGGTTCGGTGCCACTTGCCACGTTATGCAACAAGTTATGATAACATAACTGAAGTTTCTGAATTCATGCGCAGGGAGGGGCCTCCATGGATTGTGGTGTGACGCCAGCCCCCTTCGCACAGTCAAGGAAGGGTGTAAGACTCATAAGCCAACAATGGACTTCCTTGGAAACCCTCTTAGCGCTCACATGACGTTGTAAGTGTAAACTTTCCCAGACTTGGTTCCCATCGGTCTCTCCCCAAGGGTAGGTTAGGCAGAGGACAATGATATGAATGTTGAGTGTCCCAACCCAAGATCCAGGGTCGTGTGAGGTCCAGATTTGACGTTACAAGTAGTCCTTGATTTATGGCCACAATTGAGCCCAACATTTCCGTTGCTAAGCGCGACACTTGCTAAGCGAGGTTTGCCCCATTTTACGACCTTTCCTGCCACAGTTGTTCAGTGAAGCACTGCAGTTGTTAAGCTAGTAACATGGTTGTTAAATGAATCTGACTTCCCCATTGACTTTTGCTTGTCGGAAGGCCGCAAAAGGGGATGACGTGACCCCCGTCATAAATACGAGTCAGTTGCTAAGTGTCCGAATTTTGATCACATTGATCACAGGGATGCTGCAATGGTTCTAAGGGGGAAAAACAGTCATAAGTCACTTTTTTCAGTGCCATTGTAACTTTGGACAGTCACTAAACAAACTGTTGTAAGCCGAGGACTCCCTGTATTTGCATATAGGTGCATATAGCACCATGATGGAGGAAGGACTATCTTCACAAAATACAAGAAGCTGCCTCTTGGCCTATCTAACCCAGCAAAGTTGCTCCAGTCTCTGGGTAGGTTTAATCTCAATTGTTACAGCCTACGAATCTGTAATATGGCTGAACATTGAATCCAGAATCAGCCCTTTGCCTGGAAATAGGATGGATGCCAAGCCTTTGATCATTGTTTCGTTGGCTAGGACAGGCCTGGGTGTTTCACTTCCCAGGATGCACATGCTGTTTTTAATTTGGTCTTTCTTTGTGTGTATTGTAAGCCGCTCAGAGTCTTTGGGGAATTGGGCAATCTCTAAATCTAATAATTCAACCCGTAATAAAAATAAGGTTTAAATTCAAAACTTACACCAACTGAGGCACCGTTGCTAATTCTGTTGATCCAGTAAGGTGCGAGACTAGGAAGGGAAAGACATATAATATAATAATCCACTTACGATCCAAGAAACTCACTGGTAATTTTGGGCCAGTCATTGTACCTCCGACCAGCCTGCATCACAGGGTTGTTGTTACAGGGGGAGAAAGAAGGGAGGGAGGGAAGCAGAACTATGTATGCTCCCTTGAATTTACTATGTGTAAATAAATGCATAAACTACTTGAATATGAAAATAAGTAAATACAGGTAGCCTTGAACTTAATGACCACAGCTGGAATGTATGTTGCTAAATAAGATAATTGTCAAGTGAATCGCACCTGATTCACGACCTTTGCCAAGGTTGTTAAGCGAATCCCTGCAGTTGTTAAGTGAATTGATTGGTCATTAAGCAACTTTGCTTGTTGGAAACTGGCTGAGAAGGCTGCAAATGGCGATCATGGGATCCTGGGACGCTGCAGCCGGCATAAGCACATGCCAGTTGCCAAGCCCCTGAATTTTGATCATATGACTGTGGAGAAGCTATGACAGTGGGAGGCACTTTTTTCAGCGCTGTTGTAACTTTGAATAATTGCTAAACAAATGCTTGTAAGTTGAGGACTACCTATAAAGAGTTAAGGAAAACTGGGAACGACTCTCCTGCATGATTTAGGAAAAGAAAAGAACGACAGTTAATGGCAAGGTTCAGTATCAGCCAGATTTCCCCCAAGCCCCTTTCATTTATTACTAACACCAGCTCACCCTCTGTTTCTATGCTGCATGGCCAGCTGGTCATTTAAAATCTAGTAGCTATATTTGCCACCTGCTAAACGTGGTTAATTTTAATCTTTGTTTATGGCTCATGGTGCTGGCTTGGCCATTCTGAGTTTATAATTCAGTGCAATGTGTGTTCGTAGGTATGCATGTTGCCCACGGACACTGCCTTGCGCTCAGAAAAATGTGTAGTTCTAGCTCTTAGTATAAGGTGTAGTGCTTAAGGTGCTGGCCTAAAAACCAGGAGACTGTGAGTTCTAGTCCTGCTTAGGCTGGAAAGCAGACTGGGTGACTCTCTCTCTCTCATCCCAATCTATCTGACAGGAGGTAGATGATGATGATGATAATAATAATAATAATAAACACCAGTTTAATGCAACTCCGTGTCCTCTTCTGATGAGATCAGTGTAAAAAACAACTTTCAGAAATTGTTTAAAAATACAGTCAAGAGCTAAGTGCCACCTAGTGCCGGGAGGCGATTTTTACACCTTCTCTGCTTAGTTGGTGCCTGGTCAAAGATGGGATATGCATACAGGTCGTCCTTGACTTACAATAGTTCATTTAATGAATGCTCAAAGTTACATTCACACTGAAAAAAGGGACTTAAGATCGTTTTTCCCACTTACAACCCTTGCAGCATCCCCCAAGGTCACATGATTAAAATTCAGACAACCGACTCCTATTTATGACGGTTGCCGTGTCCCAGCATCATGTGATCCCCTTTTGCGACCTTCTGGCAAACAAAGTCATTGAGGAAGCCAGATTCGCTTAACGACCGTGTTACTGACTTAACAACTGCAGTGATTTGCTTAACAACTGTGGCAAGAAAGGTCACAAAATGGGGCAAAACTCACTTAACAAATGTCTCGCTTAGCAACAAAAATTTTGGGCTCAATTGTGGTCGTAAATGGAGGACTACCTGTGATGGTTTAGAGGCTACCATATTGAGAATGACTTTATATATCCAACTCCTTCATTAGCTGCAGGATGAGAGGATAGTTGTGGCCGGAGGAGATCTTTTTGGTCTGGGCTGGGTTGGACCCATTCCCTATGCCCCCCCCCCAATATGATGCCTGTGCTTATGCATCTTTTCTATTGTTATTACATTTATACCCCTCTTTGCTTCTGAGTCCTCCGTGAGGCACATACGGAAGTCTCAAATCATTGCATCATCACGAGGCCTTTGTGTTGGGCTCAGCTGTGGGCACCGTTTGGTCCAAAGGCCAGGTAGTCCTTGATTTAAAACCACAACTGAGACCAGAATTTCTGTCCTTAAGCAAGGCAGTTAGTTGTTAAATAATTTGTGCCCAATTTTGCAACCTTTTTGCCGTGATTAAGCCAATCACTGTTGTTGTTAAATGAATCATGTGGTCATTAAGTGAATTTGGCTTCCCCCCCCCCATTGACTTTGCTAGTCAAGCAAAGGTATAGGACTACCTGGACCTCTTTTTTAACTAGGTTAAAATGCAGCGAGATTTAGACTATTCTGGAATCTCAGCCATGTCTTGGCATATCGTCTGAACCACAGTATCCCATTTAGTCACCACATGGGTTAAATTACCGGGGCGTAGCACATTATAAGATGCATAGCTGTTTTCTGCGCTCTGTGAATCCAGCCATAGAGCTCCACGATGTTTTATATCAAAAGTTCATTTACAGTTATGATCTTCCATTGTGCTGAAAAAATGGTGACTTGGATTTTCTGAATAAATTAGTAATAGAGACAGCGGGAGGGAGAGGAGTCAGGCTCTCACTTTCATATAATGACAAAGCGTAACTGTCCGAGATTAAATTCACTGCCATTCTCTAGGGAGCCATGGAAACTGTATTTGGGAGAATTCCACCAAACCAAGGACGGCTGAACACTGTCTTTGGAAAGAGGCCGTTTACAAATGACTCTAGAGGGCTGGTCATCTGTGGTGCTTTTTTTAATCATTAAAAATTCTCTTGAATTCGACTGATGATGGCTCCGTGACAATGTCCATGCAAGTTTCTTGGCAACTATAAGAAGTGAGCTATTAACAATGGGGAGCTAAGTTCTGGAAAACCACAGATAAGAGTTTTTTCATTTCTGAATGTAGGGTTAGATGAGATTGGCAGGATGGGCACCAATGGGTTCCTAGTTCCTCCCTGAATTTTTAGGTTCAGATAATTAAAACAAAATCAGTCAAAAGCTGGTCGTGTTGGAAAACAAAGTGCCATTCTAGAATCCCTATATTCCAAAACATGAGAATCTCATAACAGATGGCACTGAATGAGGATAGGGAGAGTAAAGTAGAAGGGGGGGGGATTTAAAATGGTTATCCTGAATTCCCCTCACAACTACTGTTAATACAACTCACTTAAAGGTAAAGGTTTCCCCATCCAGTCATGTCCGACTCTACGGGATGATGCTCATCTCCATTTTTCAGTCAAGGGAGCAAGCATTGTCCAAAGATGCTTATATGGTCATCTGACAGGCATGGCTATACCCTGACACACACAGAACTCTGTTACCTTCTCACCAAAGTGGTACCTATTTACCTACTCACGTTGGCATGCTTTCAAACTGCTAGTTGGGCAGGAGGTGGGGCAGGAACAGGAACTCGCCCTTTTGCGCGGCGCTCGGACCTCAAACTGGGCTGTCAGCTTTCCAGATGACACGTTCAGCGTCTTTAACTGCTGAGCCATGATATCCCCCACTACTCACTTACTGTTAAGAGTTCCACCCCAATGTCGTGTCCTAATTTCAGGAAAATTATCTCCGAGGGGAATGACCAAACCCTTAAACAAAACTTCAATAAATCCCCCTGCTTAATATTTGAGCGCGTTGAGAGTCTTGGAATGGGTTCAGTCAGCACCAGAGTTGAAGGGCGGTCACAATCCATTCCTGGCTCCTTCATCTTCTCTTCATTTCAACAAAAATAAGCATTTTGTTATTGAACTGTTGGAAGTCAGAAAGCCTTGCTAACGTACTGCCAGCCATGCAGAGATCTGTGAACTCAAATCAAAGTTATATTTATGGTCCAAGACCAAGCACGATCAGTGAATAAATCCAAAATTTATTCTGTATTTATTGTGTTGTAAGTTGCTGAGCCTGCAAAGAAGGAAGGAAGGAAGGAAGGAAGGAAGGAAGGAAGGAAGGAAAAAAGGAAAGAAGGAAAGGAAGGAAATGCTCTGTAGAATTTCAACTATCCTATGCCACAATTTATAGTAGCTATAATAATATACAGCAGCTGCCAAAAAAGGTAATGGACCCCTAGTTGCATCAACAGAAAAGTAGCTTCAAGATCACACGAAGTGATAGTACCGCTTTATACTGCACTGGTGAGGCCACACTTGGAAGACTGCATTCAATTCTGATCACCACAGTACAAAAAAAGATCACAATATACCTTAGAAAAAGTGCAGAGAAGAGCAACAAAGATGATAAGGGATCTGGGAGCTAAAGCATATAAAGAACAATTGAGGGAACTAGATATGTCTAGTCTAAATAATAGTAGGACTAGAGGTGACATGACAGCATTCTTCCAATATTTGAGGGGCTGTCATGGAAAAGAGGGTGGTCAACTTATTCTCCAAAGCACCTGAGGACATAAGAAGGAACAGAGGGAAACCTATCAAAGGAAGATCCAACCTAGAACTACAAAGACATTTCCTGACAGAAGAACAATCAATCAGTGGAACAACATGCCTCCAGAAGTTGTGGGTGCTCTATCACTGGAGGGTTTCAAGAAGAGACTGGACAGCCATTTCCCAGAATGGAACAGGGTCTCCTGCCATGGGCTCCTTCCAACCCTATGATTGTATTATTCTATATTTTAGTACAGTGGAAGAAAAGCAGAAGGTCTGTCAACTTCAGTAACGTAGCATTTTATCTTGAGAAACAGAAGCGGAGGAAAATAAAAATTCACACTTAAAGCATGTTGAGCACATTTATACAATGTGATAAAACATCCTTTTTTTGCTTTTTTTGATCACTAAGAGCACCTTAAGGGCTGCAGGTTTATGTGTCAACCCACAAGCCTTGCAGAAGCTGGAATTTAAAAGCAAAGTTTAATATTTTGTTTCAGTTTTGGAATCAGAACTCTCCTGGACTCACACAATAGTTTGCTTAAAAGCCTTAAATGACCTCTTTGGATGGACAGGAGCTGGCTCATTTGCTTGGCGGTGTGCAGGTGGTTCCCTCCCCCCCAGGCCACAGGACTCCACAGGTTTCGTTCCATTTGTCAGGAGCTGATGTTTCTGGTCAAAGCATAAAGTTGATTGGAAAGTCTACACCCAGATTGCAAAAGCCACAGTTATGCTTGAAAGACTCCAGATGAAGAGCTTCCCCTTTGTCCACCTTGCTTTTTGCTTTTTTTTTGTACTTGCTTTTTACTTTTTGCTCTCTAAAAAGTGCATTGTACATGCGTCTCCGTTCAAGTTATACCAGGAGGAATGATGAGCACGTCACTTATACCACAGTTTGTTTTAAAAATGAAGCACACACACAGAGAGATCCTACAATAGAATTCTGTAAAAATTCTATCCAGGATTTGTTTGACAAGTGCCCCTTCGTGGCATAGTCTGCAAAGCCCAGGCTGATGGCCCTTGACCGTCACCCTGGGCTCCTCTAGAACGGAGGAAACAGCATTGATATTCATGTATTTATGTACAGTTGGAAGGGAAATTGGAGGTCAACTAGCCCAACCCCCTGCCGGAGGAAAGCGGCTTTATACTGAACCGAACTGAAGAAGCTTCTTGGGCGAGAAGCAAAACATTTCCAAAGAAAATACCAAGAAAGTCCAGTTGCCTTTTTTGGGGGGGGAAAAAAACACCTTTGGGACAGCCATGACCCGGATGGTTGAGAATCTCCATAGAGAGTGGAAGTTTTTAAGAAGAGATCGCCGGTCTGAAATGGTATAAGGACTCATCCCCTTTCAGACAAACGACTGTCCCATCTCGTCTTAAAAATCCCCAGTGGTGGAGCACCTACACCTGCTGGGGGCAAGTCGTCCCGCTGGTTAATATGCCTGCCTGTCAGGAAAGGTCTCCTTAATCCTAGGCTGGATCCCTCTCTGGTGGATTCCACCCCTTACTTAATAATAATAATAATAATAATAATAATAATAATAATAATAGGCTGGGCTAGGCTGCATTAACAGAGGGATAGAATCAAGATCACGTGAAGTGTTAATACCACTTTACAATGCCTTGGTAAGGCCACACTTGGAATACTGCATCCAGTTTTGGTCACCACGATGTAAAAAAGATGCTGAGACTCTAGAAAGAGTGCAGAGAAGAGCAACAAAGATGATCAGGGGACTGGAGGCTAAAGCATATGAGGAACGGTTGCTGGAATTGGGTATGTTTAGTTTAATGAAGAGAAGGACGAGGGGGGACATGATAGCAGTCTTCCAGTATCTCAGGGGCTGCCACAAAGAAGAGGGAGTCAAGCTATTCTCCAAGGCGCCTGAAGGCAGGACAAGAAGCAACGGATGGAAACTCACCCAGGAGAGAAGCAACCTAGAACTAAGGAGAAACTTCCTGACAGTGAGAACAATTAACCAGTGGAACAACCTGCCTCCAGAAGCGGTGAATGCTCCAACCCTGGAGGTTTTTAAGAAGAGACTGGACAGCCATTTGTCCGAAATGGTATAGGGTTTCCTGCCTGAGCAGGGGGTTGGACTAGGTGACCTCCAAGGTCCCTTCCGAGTCTGTTATTCTTTTCCTTCCTTCCTTCCTTCTTCCCTCCCTCCCTCCCTCCCTCCTCCAACACTGGAAGTTTTTGAGAAGAAACTGGACAGCCCTTTGTCCGAAATGGTATAGGGTTTCCTGCCTGAGCAGGGGGTTGGACTAGATGACCTCCAAGATCCCTTCCAACTTTACTATAATAATAATAATAATAATAATAATAATAATAATAATAGTAATAGTAATAATAATAACAACAACAATAATAACAATAATAACAATAATAACAATAATAATAAATAATAATAAAGTTGGAAGGGACCTTGGAGGTCATCGAGTCCAACCCCCTGCCCAGGCAGGAACCCTACACCATTTCAGACTTCTCGTCCCATCCTCGGGACTTCGGGGGAGCGGCGGGAAGAAGCCCCCGAGGACCTCGACCCGCTCTCGCCTCGCGCTTCCCTCCTCCAGCTGCTTCCTCGGGGTCTCTCCCGGGCCTCCTGGCAGAGCTTCCCTGCGGGGGCGCCGCCCGAGTTCCCGGCCTGGCCCGCCTGGCGGAGCCCCGCGGCTTCCGGAGAAGCCCCCCGCCCCCTCTCCCCGCCCGGACTGCGGCAGGCCCGCCCCTTCGCCGAGCCCCCGCCCTCCGCCGGCGGGGTTTTAAGCCGGGCGCCCGGCTGAGCTGCAGCATCCCAGCACCCGCCAGCTGGACCGGAGGCATCCTGGGCGGAAGGGCAGGTAAGGGCGGTTGCGCGCCGGCTGCTTTGCGACCACCCGGGTCCGGGCAGAAGGAGGAAAGGGAGGCGGACGGGATCGGGGACGGGGCGTCTCTAGCCTGCCACCTCGGGCCTGGAACGGCCCGAGCCTCCTTCCCGGCTGCGGAGGGTTGTCTGGGCGAGGGGAGAGCGCGAATTGCAGGCAAGCGGAACGTGGGGCGTCGGAGGCTGGGTTAAGGCAGGGGTAGGCAACCTTGGCTCTTTTATGACTCCTGGACTTCAACTCCCAGAATTCCTGAGCCAGCTAAGCTGGCTCAGGAATTCTGGGAGTTGAAGTCCACGAGTCATAAAAGAGCCAAGGTTGACTACCCCTGGGTTAAGGTTTCGCTTGCCCGTGTCCTTTCCTCCCAAAACGGGGGTGCTTCCTTTCCCTGATTCAGAGCTCAGACTGATAGCAGGTGCAATAGCAGAGCTGGGGCACTTTCTTCTCCTCCTCTGGCCACCAACATGTGCCGCTGACAAACCGGGGCTGTGCTAAAGGAAGTAAAGTTAAGGAAAGCACGCCATTGTCTAGACCAGTGGTTCTCAACCTTTTTAATGCCGCGACCCCAACCGGTCGTAAGTTGAGGACTAAACCGGTCGTAAGTCGAGGACTAAACCAGTCGTAAGTCAAGGACTAAACCGGTCGTAAGTCGAGGACTTTCCCTGCCTGGGAGTGCCGCGCATGCGTGGTTCTGCCCCCTGAGCCGGCCGAGGCGTAGCTGGCAAGCGGCAGAGACAGAGCAGGCCGACCACCAGCTGGCCCAGCCCAAGGGAGGTAAGGCACCCGCCGGAAAAGGGGGGAAAAAATGGCAGACAGCCTTGCTTGGTGACCCCCATGAAATGGTCAATCGACCCCAAATGGGGTCCCGACCCACAGGTTGAGAACCACTGTGCTAAAGGAAGTAAAGTTAAGGGAAGCACGCCATTGTCTCTAGACGTGCCCAATTCATCCGGTCTTGAATGAATGGAATAGGTGGGGTGGATGCAGCGTGCAAAGCCTAGATAGAACAAGGCTGTCCGATCTTGTCCGTGCTGGCTGGGGAATTCTGGAAGCTGAAGTCCACTGGCCTTGAAGCTGTCAAGGCTGGCCACCTCTAGCCTAGCACAACCTTATGCCAAACTGCTACTCTGCAAATGAGTTGTGTCTGCAACTCTCAGAACCGGCAGCTGGCCTTCACCAGTTTTTAAGGGATTGAACTCCCAAACCCCGAATTCGTCTAGAAGGCATCAGACTGATGAAAGGCAGATTTGGGACGTGAAATGTAATCTGGACCTCCGGGTTCAGAGCTGGCTGGGGAATTCTGGGAGTTTTAAAGGTTGGAAACCCCTGACCTAGAACCTAATTGAGGGCCGTACTTAGCACCTTCACTTGATCTGGTTAAGCATGTGAGATAATCACAGCTTTGGCTACCTATCACACTGGAGGGAGATGAGTGCAGCCTCTCCTGTCTGAGGCCTTCTGGATTCAATGGTAGAAGCTGGAATGGGTGGGAAATAGAGTCTAACGCATCTGAGAAGAAGAAGAAGAGAAGAAAAAGGAGTTTGGGACCTTTAAGCAGCCAAGTGGTCCATTGATTGGCACAGTTGCCAGATTCATCCCTATATATGTCTTTTTCAAAATAGTGTGCATTTTGTGCATGTGTGTTTAAGACTGCCACTGCCCAATAAGAAGAGAAAGGACCTGGAAAAAGCACTGGAGAGAACTGAGATTATAGAAACGGGAGAGTGTTCAGAGTATGTTTATTTGTTTGTTTGGTTGATTAATTTTGATTCCAACTCTATTATTTTATAAGTAACTCGAGATGCTGAATACAGATAATATTCCTTCTTTCTCCTCTTTTCCTCTGTGAGGTGGGTTGGGCTGAGAGAGAGCAACTGGCCCAAAGTCATCCAGCCAGCTTTTGTGCCTAAGGCAGTACTAGAACTCACTGTCTCCTGGTGATCGGCCCAAAGTCACCCAGTTGGCTTTCATGCCTAAGGTGGGACTAGAACTCACTGTCTCCTGGTTTCTGGCCAAATGCCTTAACCACTAGACTAGACCAAACTGGCTGTGAGAACAGGTGGGTCTCCAAAAAGTGCCTTTCAGCCCTGGAAGAAATATGATTCTGTATTTCCTGTTAAGTGTGACCTACGTTGACTGCCAACAAAAAAGGGATTGATGGAATGTCCCCTTCAAATCCTTTTACAACTGGCCCAATGAGTTCAGATTGCAAAAGTAATCAACTCAGGAATGACAGCCTTACTCATTCTCTGACACAGTCAGCTGGTGTCCAGAAGGAAGACAATAAAAACCACCAAAGTTACTGTATTTAGTATTCTGTTCCATATATTTCTTCTAAACTCTTCCTTGTTCCTGCGTGAAACTCATGCCAATCCCAGACTTGAAATAAATCTTTTGTAGAAAGTTAAGTCAGCCAACCAGCCAACCTACGAACCAGGAGTGGCAAGAAGCAACTTACTCATAATTAGAAAAATGTATTCACAGCGAGCTGTAATTTATTGAATTTCCTGAATTCTGCATTTGCACAACACAAGCATAAATTAATCACAAGGACTGGTTGAACATATTATATAGGGCTAGAATGTTCTAGGCTGGCTTGAGTTCCTTGAGTTGTGTAAATCATATAAGCGTATGAATAGAAGATCGGGAAAGCCAGTTCAAATCCCTAATCCTGGGAACTCTGTATGATATGGGTTTTAATTCATATTAAATTCATATTAATTCATATTCATCCTTAGCCGGGTGAGAATTATAGGCCATAATATCTCAAGAGTCCCAAATTATCTAAAATAACATGTGTTGGATAAAACTGTAGAGGCTAAAACATACGATGAACGGTTGCAGGATCTGGATCTGGATCTGTCTAGTTCAGGGGTAGGCAACCTTGGCTCTTTTATGACTCGTGGACTTCAACTCCCAGAATTCCTGAGCCAGCTGGAGCAGACGGTTGGACTAGAAGACCTCCAAGGTCCCTTCCAATTCTCTTTTGCTGTTACTTCCAACTCTCTTTTGCTGTTACTATGTCAGGAAACCAGAACGTCTTAGAGAAATGGTAGAATGCCAAGTGGGAAGTCAAGAGGGGAATGAAAAGAGATTAAATTCGATATCTAAAGCAATGGCTTTCCTTAAGAAGTTTGAAGGGTGCTCAGGATTGTGTTCTCATATATAATGGAAAAAGGTGAAGAGAGGATTTATTTGATTTGGCAGAAGGCGAATCACACCTAGTTCTTCTGGGCCTGAAAGGTGACTTTACCCAGGGAGGGCGAGCTTTGGGGATTCTTTCCCACTATTAATAATAGTTTCCCTCTGGGTCGTGTGACCAGGAAGAAGTGTGGAGCAGTTGAGGCAGCCTTATGAACAATTGCTCCCCGAGAAGGGATGCCTGGGAGAATTTTTTAAAAATGTTTTTCTCTGCATTTCTCCTGACAGCTTTCAAGCTTGACCTGTCATTGATTTCTTCCACCCATCCAATTTGGTGGCAGTTCTGTTCTTGCTTTCAGAACATTATCCTGTTGTGGGATGGACAGAGAGGCAGGATCCCAGGCCCCTTCACATCATTTGTTTCCAAAGTTTTGCTGGAATGGAAATAATAATAATAAAAAGGGGGGAGACAGCAAGCTCCGCCTCTGTGTGCTTTCACGCAGCTGGCTCGTGTGTTTTCTGGATTCGTACAATGCACTGAATTCTAAGCCAAAGCAAAAATCAAAACAAAACCCGAAGATTTGGTTTGCACAGCACAACGAGCCACAAAAATAAATAACATCTTGTTATATTTCATCAGGGCTGACGAGGTTCCTGTTAGTTCTTCACTGACCTGGTTAAGTGTGTTCTGTGAATGCACCCGGTGACTGAACTGCCCAACACAGGAACCCCTAAATCTGGGTTAACAAAACCCGCTTGCTTCATTGCTGCCTAGATTGCACTTGTGCTTCAAAAACGCACAAAGGAGGCTGACAGCACCCTTGAATGTCGTGAACATTTCCCCCAAGATCCATTTGCTGGGTTTGTGATCTTTGTGATAAGTTATACTCCTAACTCAGGTCATTCCTTCCACTTTTAACCTGCAGAGAAACAAAAGATTGACAAAATGAAATTACCAAGCCCTTCCATTGTGATATTTAATCGAGGCAGCTTCTTGCAGAGATGTCAGTTACAGGAGAAAATTTGGCCCTGTGAACTACGGCATTCTGGCTAAGAACGATGGGCTTTGCAGTCCCGTTACACCTGAGTTTCCTTTGATTTGAAATGCGTGCTCAATGTTTCACTAAGGAAATAAATGAAATAGGAAGGAGATCAGGGCAGGGAAAGCTGCGGCCGCTGGACGCTTCCTTTTCATCCTGCATATCAAAACTGGAGAAAAGTCTGGCCAAGATCAGGCAGCGGCTTATTCGGTCTTTTGTTTATCTTGCTTATCTGTTATATTTGCCAAATTCTCTGTTATGCTGGTGGAGAGCTACACGGTTTTGGTTCCACGGCATGGGAGCTGAAGTCCACAAGTCTTAAAAGTTGTCAAGGTTGCAGACCCCCGTCTTAGTGGAAAAGCTTCATTAGCCAAGTGACTTTCAGGCTGGAAGACTTTTGGTAAGGGGGGCAGGGGACAATCTTGGTGTCTTTCCTCTAGCTGCCTCCTCTGTTTACCAAACTAGATCCCTGGCATGTAAACACTTCTGGGCTTTTGAGATCCCTTTGGCCATCTGGTTTCAATTAGATAGCTTATCTCCATTGAACGGCCTTCTTACCGGCCTTCTTACCGGGTGGAAAACAGGACCAGGTCTTGAGCATGCTGCTGGCAGCCAAGGTATCTGGTGCTGTGAAGAGATACAGAATGACAGACTTGGAAGGGACCCTGGAGGTCTTCTAGTCCAACCCCCCTCTCACGCAGGAAACCCGATACCATTTCAGACAGAAAAGGGGCAACACGCATTAGGGCCGTCCTGAAGAGTCCTGTTTATTTTCATTTTTTTTATACAATTTGTCCAGCATCTTTGAAGTCTAGGTACTCGAGGAGATGCAGCAAAGGCTTTTAGGTCAAGCCATACGATTGCAGTATGTGGCAGGGAGGATAAAGGTAACAGTAGAGCTTCCAGCCTGTGAACCTCCTGCTATAAGTGAAATAAGTCGGTGCCCTCACCTGCAGCTAAATGCCAGCTGAAGTGGCGCTAAAGTCTTTTTCCATTACTAAGAACAGAACGACCTTCTTCGCTGAATCGTGGCAACGGAAGGTGGGCTTTCTTAGGCAGCTCAGAGGAAGCTGCATGACATAATTCTCTCCCCTATCAATCTGTTGCCCCCCCCCACTCAGCAGCGATCAGAAAACTTAGGAAACTGCCTTGCTAGGACTGGCCCTTGCAGGTTAACAGCCAGTTACAGACACAAGACCAGGAAGGGTCTCTCTCTCTCTCTCTCTCTCTCCCTCCCTCCCTCCCTTCCTTCCTCCTTCCCCCTCTGCCTCCTTCCCCCCCTCCCCTCCCTCTCCTTGAGTGCTAACTTATCTCTAAAATCACTTTTGGATTTTGCTACCAGACGTATGTCAAAAAGTTCTGTCCAGTTATGAATGGAGAAGGTTATTTGCTTCAGCACTCCATTATTCCTTCTGGAGCTGGAATAAAAATTAACCAGATTGGTTTTCATCAGACTTATAAAACTTTCCAGAAAAGACACTGGCAAACCACTTTTCTTTTTTCTGTTGCCAAGAAAATTGCAGGGATGTGTTCATGAAGTCACCAGGAGGTGTGTTTCAAGGAAACTTGGTTTTATTCATTTTAGTATTCCTTGCATTATTAATTCTAGGATCCTTCTTTCTTTCTTTCTTTCTTTCTTTCTTTCTTTCTTTCTTTCTTTCTTTCTTTCTTTCTTTCTTTCTTTCTTTCTTTCTTTCCTCCTTCCTTCCTTTCCCCCCTCTCTCCTCCCTCCTTCCCTCCCTCCCCTGCACAAACTACCACATCCATTTACTTTCCTTTAAAGCAGGAAAGACAAAATGACAGCATAACACCAAAAGAGAGAAAGAGACAAGACGGGGCTGCTAGCCTCTTAATTCCTTCCCTGGGTAGCTGAGCCTCTTCAACCTGTTGCCCACTAACAGTGCCGGAAGCCTGTTCTGATCGGGCATTTTGGGTTGTGCAACCTATTGGCCCACCTTGGGGCAAACCTGAGGACAGACCCACAATGGATGCCCGTGATTTCAGAGAGCCGAAAGGGTTGGGAGCATAGACCAGAATGCCAGGGGCAGTTTGAGTTAACCCTGGCTTAGGGTGCCAAAGCCACCATTGCTCAATCATTCTGCCAATGCGAATCTTCCCATTGGCGGGAGGTGGCGCCATTGGTCAACGTGGCCTAAAGACATCACCTGCCCTTCACTGGCACCACAGAATCCAGCCCGGGGCTGCCTCTGCTTTAGTCTAAATCCTGAATTTGTTGCTCTGGGAAGACTGTTGCATGTTGGCCTTTGTGCCCCCCCCAAAACAAAAGGCTGGATTTGCATCACCTGCTCAGATAGAACGGGGCTAGGTTATTCCTGGCACAGCCCGAGGTGTCTAACTAAGGGGCTTGAACTAGAAGACCTCCAAGGTCCCTTCCAATCTATTCTTCTGTTATTTCTGTTAACCTACCCAGCCTGTTAAATTAGCCTGTTGGTTGCTTTCTGAGCACAGGATATTTTGCAAACGGGGGCTTGAGGTCTCCTTAACCTTGGGCTTAACTCAGCCGAAGAGTCTTAAAGCTCCTTCAGTTTATGAATGTAAGGAAATGCCACCTTTCTGGGCTTTTGCATTGAGTGGGATAGTTGTCTAACCGCATTCACCCCACCCCAATCCTCCTCTGGGCTCTTCTTCATTCATCCAAAACAGCTTTCCTTTGAGGCTTGAACGCTGAGCCGGCTTGTTTTTCGGAGCAACTGGATTCAGTGCCAAACCATCGGTCCCTTCTTCTTATTTTCTTTGTTAATTTCTCTCCCGTGAGTCATCCTTCCAAAACACAAGGAGGCGAAATGCAAACTGCTGCCCTTGAAGACCTGTTCACATGACTTCTAGGCAGTCCCCCATTTGCAACCTTTCATTTAGTGACTCTTCGATGTAACAACGGCAATGGCGGTTTTTCACACTTACCCCACCCCCCCTTGCAGCCTCCCCACCGTCACTTGATCAAAATCCGGACATTTGGCCACTGGCTTGTATTTAGGACGGTCGCAGTGTCCTGGGATCACGGGATCACCTTTTGCAACCTTCTTGACAAGCAAAGTCAACAGGGAAGCCGGATTCACACAAGAGCCAAGTTGCTAGCTGAACTACTGCCGTGATTTCCTTAATCGCTGTGGCAAGAAAGGCGGTAAAACGGGGCAGAAACTGCTTAACAGCTGCCTTGCTTAGCATTGGAAATGGAGGGCTTAATTGTGGTTGTAAGTTGTGGACTATTTGTAGTTAGGTGAGAGTAGGGGTGTCCGCAGGGCATGGTCAAAAGAGCGAAGATGGGGGTCCATGAGGGTGTTATCATTCATCAATCACAGCCAGTGGGGAGATCTTCAAAGACCTCCTCTCTACCTTGGGATTCCCTTGAGCAGGGGTCTTCAAACTTGGCCCTTTGATGACGTGTGGACTTCAACTCCCAGAATTCCTCAGCCGAGGAATTCTGGGAGTTGAAGTCCACACGTCATGAAAGGGCCAGGTTTGAAGACCCCTGCCCTTCAGTCTTGCCATTTTCCAGCTGCAAGAGAGTAGAGAGATAAACCCAGGATGAAGGAATGGAACCATCCTGGTTTACAGGAGTGTCTAAAAGATCACCACCATGGTGAGACAAAAGCTTTGTTGGCTTATGGGTTGTGAAATTTTGTGCCTGACCCAGGGGAACAGCAAGTTCGTGTCTTGCTCTGCTCTGCTGTACATTGCGTCAAAGGTCCTTGGGCCGATCTTCTTTCTTGTGGCTTCCTTCCCATGCTATATATGTATCAAAAAATGCACGAACATAGCAAAATGCTCCCTGCAAATCTGCCTTTTCACTCACTAGCATATTATGGTACAGTTATGCAACTTTCAGCTAAAGGAGAAACGCTTTCTTGGCTCTCCAAATCCACGCGGCACAGGCATTCTACTTTGTCATCAGAAAAGTTGAACACAGCCAGACTCTTTCACACAATCCTAACTACTACTACTACTACTACTACTACTACTACTACTACTACTACTACTACT
>NW_015386783.1:701103-730344 GCF_001527695.2 Protobothrops mucrosquamatus
CATATCCGTTATCGGACATTGGCGATCATGTTGGGCGATCCTGTTTTTATCAGCAGCCGCACAAAAAAGTGCTGGCTGAGTTTTGTCCAAACCAGTCCCTTAGATTTTGAAGCCACGATGTTCTTCTTCTGCCTAACTGGAGCTGCCAAATCTGGTCTGCGCCCTAGGAGACAAAAACATCTGTCACTACCTAGGATTGAACTCTCAACCTTCCGAGTGGGAAGCAAGAGTCTTCACCACTAGGCCACCACACCACTCTCAACAGAACCTACCTTATAGGTGGTTAATTCCACATTAACGTTTGTCCTGGCTTCATCCAGTCTCCTTTTGGGAGAACAGCCCTGGGTAGTCCTTCAGACCAACTGCAGCTTCATCCAGATCACTTTGCACCTTTGATGTTGAACAATGGGGGATTCAAAATCCTGGGGACTGTTCTTCCCCCTCCTGCTATTTGACTTTTTTTGGGGGAAGCTCTGAAATGGTTAATTTACACTTAGTTTACTTTTGCTCGAAACCCATTCTTATTTGAACCCAAAACTTTTATCTCTTTCTCTGTTTTAGTGTCTGGCTAAAGTGACTCATTTATCTGCCATCCCTCTGCTTCCCAGTTGGTCCCAGCAACTTAACATTTCTTCGGCGCGTGGCTTGATTACACCTTGGTACGTACCGTGCAAAACTGTAAGAGGACTTCTAGAGAAGATGATTTTCAAACTGGGGAAACTGAGCGTGAGGAAAGATAAAGTTTGCCCTGGGCAACTACTGCAGGGACATGAAGACGGTCCAAATTCTCCTCCCCGTGCTCCTCCAGGACCAGAAAAGGTTTAGTTTGGGGAGCTGACTTAAAAGACCTTGGAAGTCTGTTATGGCTGGGATGAATGAGTCACAGAAGTGAAGGCCCAGTGACCCAGACCAACAGAAAGCCAAAACCACAACCCCGTTTTCAGGCCAGAGAAGCTACTTTCCACACTTGGGAGGCAGGGACCAGAAAGGAAGCAGCAGATCTGGGGCAATATTATGGGATGGAGATACGCTGCATGAGCAGATCAGCCTAGCTGCCTTAAACTGGTGTCCATGGTGCTGTCATGCAGCTGCTGCTGCTCAGTCTTTAGCTGACTCAGGAGAAATCCTCCCCCAGCCATCTGTTCCCATTATGCCTCTGGCTTATGTGTGCTTTGCTTGCCCTCCCCACCCGTGCCTTGCACTGAGTCTGCGCCCTTCGGTTGCCTCCTTAGGCTAATGTCTCTCCTTGGATGTCTTTCAGGGGTTTTCTTGCTTGCTGAAAGGGAATAAAATGGGCCTGAGACAGACTCTTCTCTTCCTCCTCCTGGCAGGAGCCCTCACCCTGCTTCAGTGCCAGGTAAGAGGCCAGCGCGCCCATCGGTCTGTTTTTCTCCGGCTTTGCTGGGCAGCTGAGTGTGGTTTTGTGGACTCTGTCAGAAAACAGATGGGGTTTGTTTTCTAAGCTTGGCTGGAGTGGTGTCACTGATCAAAAGGATATTTACTTGGTTCTTGGAACAAAAAGGCTCACTGCCAAGTTCACAGAGCTGAGAAGGAAGATCTTTTCTGCAGGCGGGCTTAGACCTTTGAAAGATACAAAAGGAAGAATGATGAGAGAGAATTATCCAGTTCAGCAAATCTCTGAGCTGGATCGAAGCCCAGTCACAAGGAGCTTTCTAAAAAGGAAGGCTCTTAACAGAATAGCAGAATCGAAAAACAGAGTTGGAAGGGACCCTGGAGGTCTTCTAGTCCAACCCCCTGCTCAAGCAGGAAAACCCTATAACTTTTCAGACAGATGGTTATCCAATCTCTTCTTAAACGCCTCCACTGATGGAGCACCCACAACTTCCAGAGGCCAGCTGTTCCACTGGTTAATTGTTCTCACTGGTAGGAAATTTCTCCCTAATTCTAGGTTGTTTCTTTCCTTGATAAGTTTCCATCCATTGCTTCTTGTTGTCCCTTCAGGGGCTTTGGAGGAGAGGTTGATCTCCTCTGCTTTGTGACAGCCCCTCAAGTACTGGAAGACCACTATCATCTCAGCTTTTTAATGTTGTCAGGTGTGAATGAAATATTCCTGCTGCTTTTCACTCTTAGCATTTCTACTATTAAAATAAAAAACCTGCCTTCATTTCTTTTTCATTCATTAGTTGTATCTCTAAACTGCAGCATCCAAGGAAAAGGATGGTGAAGGTAGGGTCATTATCCGAAGGTGGTACCCATGGTGTCCTCATGCAAGCCCTGTCCCTCTTGTGTATGTACACAAAACATGGCTTGCACTGGGGTTTTGCATGTCGCACGTTGTGATGCGCCTACACAGCCTACGGACACCCTGGTTTATGAAACACTGTTCTTCCAAAGACTCAAGCAGCTTGTCCTAAGAGTAATGAGAACTATGATAATGAGTAGTACTATGAGAAAAGATTAATGAGAACAATTAATCAGTGGAACAGCTTGCCTTCAAAAGTCATGGGTGGTCGTCACTGGAGGTGTTCAAGAAGAGATTGGACAATCTTTTGTTTGAAATGGTATAGGGCAGGGTTGGCAACCTCGGCTCTTTTATGACTCATGGACTTGAGTCAACTTGGGAGTTGAAGTCCATGAGTCATAAAAGAGCCGAGGTTGCCTACCCCTGGTTTAGGGTCTCCTGCTTGAGCAGGGGGCTGGACTAGAAGATCTCCAAGATTCCCACTTTCCTAAACCTTGGGGTCTAATCAACTTTCTATTCTTGATTATTTGGCTTGTTCCTTTTCTTTTTCTAGGAGCTGTTTGTACGCGTTATCCACAGTGGCCGAGAAGGTCAACTAAGAAGAGGTAAGGCGCCCATTGGAGGAGACTATGGATGTTTTCCACTTCAACCCTCAGACAAACTCTTTAAAGAGACCCAACCTGGAACTAAAGAGAAATTTCCTGACAGTGAGAACAATTAATGAGTGGAACAGCTGGCCTCCTGGAATCGGGAGGTTTTCAAGAAGAGAAGTGGACAGCCATTTGACTGGGATGGTTTAAGGCTCCTGCCTTGAGAAGGGAGTTGGATGAGAAGAGCTCCAAGGACCCTTCCAACTCTATTTATAATTCTATATTCTAAATAGGAAGAAGATGGCTGACCGCCCAAGGGATGGAGTGCCCAAAGAGTAAATGCTGGGGGAGTGGGGGGGGGATGGGAGTTCAGTGCATTTGCAAATATCTGCAGATCCTACGAACAGCAAGGAACTGCCTGCATGGATCCTCCAAAACAGGAGTAGAAATCCAGTCCTCTCTCTGCAGCTTCTGTGCCTCTACAAGATTTTGGGGAAGATTCTTAGGGCTCCTCAAGAGAGCCAGCAGATTCACACATTTTGAAAAAGAGGGCTAGGGGTTAGCCAGGCTTTGCGCCTACAGACTAATCTGACAAGTGTGTTGCTTTCAGATACGGCACGCCCTTCGCTCTTTCTTTTATGTTAAAATAAGCATGTATCGGCCTTTCCTCATAGAATGCCAGGCTGGTGTAGGAAATACCATAAAAACAATAAACCATCCCAATAATAAAACCAGATCAATCGCAGCGGGATAAACGCAGGAAAAGCACACGATTGTTCACTCGGGTCAACCAGCTTTATAAAAACAACTTCTGCTGCCCAAGCAAACAAACAGGTTGTGAACTGGCACTGCAGAGAACGCTTATCTGAAGAGGTTTGAGGGGCTTGCCAAATCTTTGGAAGGAGAAAACCTTTGGGGGAAAAATGAGGCTCGGAGGAGGAGAGTTGATAAAGGTTGTAGATTGTTCTGGGCTGCACACACAATGGTGAAGGGAAAGGCGGAACTGGCGCCCTGCCATCGAAACTGGGAAGGACTTCCTGTCTTTTTTGATTTCAGGCAGATGCAGAGACCCATTCACCAAACAGACCTACACTCAGAAGGAGAGTTGGCTCCGCCGAGTCAAAGGGAGAACAGAATATTGTCGGTGTGAGAACAGTGGCATCTTCTGCCATGCAGTACCTGTCAAAGGTGAGTTCCAGGAAGGAAGTTGGGCTGGGAGAAAACCATTTCCAACAGCTGTTCGTTGCAATCCTTTGTAGTGGGAATGATTGGAAACTGGACTGGAAAGCTTCTCTGCATGTAAAACCAGTTGTTCTGCCTTTGCATCATGGTTCTCTTCCTTCCCCAAGGAAGGGAAGACAGCCGGGCCACGGAAGGGGGAAATTAAGGGGCTGTTGTTTTCTCTCCCACAGGCTGCATAAAGCCACTTTGCCTCCATGGGGGCCGCTGCCAGCAAGCCTTGTACTCCCCCAACCTTTTCATTTGCTTCTGCCCCCCAGGCTTCTCGGGGAAGTTCTGTGAAATTGGTGAGTACGTGACAGGAGGATGAACTGATGGGTGCGTCGGGCGCAGGAAATCAGCAGATTCGGGCAGTTCAAATGAATATAAAAGTTTATTGCATGCTAAGGCTTTCAAGAAAGATCTGAAGCATTAATGGTCAAAGCAAATTAGCCATGGATAAGGGTCAGTGGAATTCAAGGTGGGCTGGACTTAGATCTCTTGTGGGCATGAAGGGACTTGAGATGGATGATGGGCATGACCCCTCCCTCGGACTCAGCCTGGTCATCTCCTACAGTGAGCCACCTAGGAAGACTCACTGTGCTGTGGTCCCTCCCTCTGGCTTTGCAGACTCCATTTCTATATGTGCAGCACTCAGTGTAAATACATATAATAGCATCTGCCTGCTCCAGATCATATCCAATTTCAACAATTAAAAGGGACCAAGCATGAAGAGCTTGTAGAAATCTAATGTGTAGTCTGTCCACAGCCACAATGTTCTACCAGTTGTTGGTGCTAGCCTTCAAGAGAAGAAGAAGAAGAAGAAGAAAAGGAGGGTCCACCTCAGACTCCAACTGCGAATCTATTGCTTCCCTTCAAGGGACACATGCTTTAAAAAAGCAAGGAAAATTGCAGAGTAGGATCCATTTCATGCATGCTTTAAAGCTGTGCTTCTCAACCTTGGCCACCTTAAAATGGGTGGACATCAACTCCCAGAGTTCCCCTCAAGCACGGTGGAGAGTTGACACCCACCCATCTTAAAGTTGCCAAGATTGAGAAATACTGCTCTACAGTTATGCTGGCTCAGGAATTTTGAGAGTTGAAGTCCACAAGTCTTAAAAGTTGCCAAATTTGGTGCGTGGAGAGTTCTCCAGAGGCAGTTTGAGAGAGACTCAGGGGAATGTTCCTTCTCCCCCTCTTCAGATACCAGAGCTGTGTGTTACCAGGATATAGGGGACACATACAGGGGGACCTGGAGCACCACGGAGAGTGGTGCAGAATGTGTGAACTGGAAGACCAAAGCCTTGCGCTTTAAGAGATTCCACGCAGATCGTCCAGACGCCTTGCTGTTGGGGCTTGGCGATCACAATTATTGCCGGTAAGAATTTTAATCCGGTACCAACTTGCTTTGTCTGACTTCTCCTTCCTCGTATCATGCACGCTTTGGAGGGGAACTGAAATGTTTTATAGCTGTATTTCTCAGTCTTTGGGGAACATTAAGCTGTGAGGACTTCAGGCCACTCCGCAGCTCCTCAAGTTCCATGGCTGGCTGGGGGATTCTGGGAGTTGAAGTGCACACAGTTTAAAGTTGCCTTGGTTGAGAAATGCTGGTCTATAAGAGCCAAAAATCAGGAGTTTGGTAGCACCTTTTCTGATGAACAAGTCTTATTAAAAAGTATTAAGTGTGAGCTACTGCGGGCAAAAATATATTCTTGGAATTAAATACATTGGACAGAAAAATGCTAAGATAAATCTTTGGTTTATGAACAGGTTTAGAGATTAGTAAAAGTGTTTTAATTAAGAAAAGGGAGGCCTCGGAAGCTAGTGGAAATGATACAACACCAGGATATTATGTTTTCTTTGGCATATTCCTTATGAATTACTTTCGTATGCATTATTAATTCCAAGATCCTTCCTCCCTCCCTCCTTCCCTCCAATAGACTCATAATCCTGAATATTCTATCATTGTCTTCTTTAGAAATCCAGATAAAAGCTCGAAACCCTGGTGCCATGTCCTTAAAAAAAACATGTACGTCTGGGAATATTGCAGCATTACATCCTGTGCCAACCGTAAGTTCAAACTCTTTATTGTTGTTTACTGAAAAAGTCAAGAGGACGCAGTTCCTAAGCTGGCTAAAAGTGGGATTTGTTACTCCATGGTTTATTCATGGCTTACTAAATGATTGGTAAAGTCATGAGTGGAGGGGTATAATATGGCTCATGATACATACAGTATATAGGCTGGGCAGGTTGGGGAATTTAGGAATTTTCAGATGGACCTGTTTTTAGGACTTATATGGCTCTTTTAGGCTATTTCCCAACCAAAAAAAATCCCCATTGTAATTTATTTATACATATATTTACATATATCTGTATTTGTATATATGTATGTACGTCTGCATACATATGCACACCCATACACATGTAGTGCTCTGTATTTGTTTGGTGCCATTAGCATTTTGATGTGTGCGGTGGCCTGGCTGGTCAACCGAAAGTTTGGCAGTTTGAGACCCAAGCACTGCACGACGGGGTGAGCTCCCGTCACTAGCTCCAGCTCCTGCCACCTAACAGTTCGAAAACATGTAAGTGCAAGTAGATAAATAGGTACCAATTCGGTGAGAAGGTCACAGCTTTCCGTGCACCTCAGTGTATAGTCATGCTGGCCACATGACCCTAGAAGCATCTTCGGACAAGGCTTGGCTAGAAAATGGAGATGAGCATTGTACCCTGGAGTTGGACACGACTGGACAGGGGAAACCTTTTCCTTTTTTTAAAATTAGCATTTTACTGTAATATCAGGCCAACTTGATAACTTTCTGGGCAATTTGTAGTTGCTTACTAAAGATCCCTGTTGAAAAGATGTACATTGTTTCCAGATGCTTTTGCTCTAGCAGTGGGCAAATTGAACATTTCAGGGCTTTATGGTTGCCCAGACACCCATCACTATAATAATCTCTCCAGGATTATATTTAAAAAAATGTATTTTGCTGCCTTGTATGAAGAGTTAGGATCCCTCTCATCATTCAAGTATTGGCCCCTACTTCAGCGGGGGACCTGTTGGGAAGTGTCCAGCCAGGCAGGGAGGAAGGGTCAAGATGGGAACTAGCCTGGGATCATAAAAGATTCAAAGCTGACATCCCCTAAGCTCCATGGAACATTATCTATTCCCAGGTGAAGGCTACCAATCTGGGGAGATTCCTGTATTATTGGCAGAATACATTAAAGTAGTTTGCTTGAACTACCTGTGTGTATCTAGTGGCTTGCATCTGACCAGATCTTTCCCTATATTCAGCCAACGTCAATAGAAGGGGGGTCTCCAAGCTAATGAATGAGAAAATGGGACTTTCCCTAACAAACCTATCCCTTTTCCTATTGTTTGCCAAAGAAAAACATTCCTGTATTTTGGGAAGAGGCACTGACTATCGGGGCGGACATCACCAAACAGCGTCTGGGGTGACCTGCCTGAGATGGGACTCCCACATCCTTGACAAGAAAGTTTACAACGCCTTTCATCCCGATGCCCATCAACTAGGCCTCAGCAGCCACAACTACTGCAGGTGAACCAGAAATGTATTTATTCAATTTCTACAGCTGCCCAACTCAACTAAGTGGGCTTTGAACGATGGAATCTCTGTGGAATATTCTTTGGCAGCAGGAGGGCCACAGTGGGTGAGGTTTGGACCGGGTGGGGGTGGTTCTGCTTTGTCCTGAGTTGGAAACGTGGAGATATTTCTTTGACTTATTTGAATGCTTGGCAACTGGCATGTACTTACGACGGTTGCAGTATCTTGGAGTCACGCGATCACCTTTTGCGACCTTCTGACAAGCAAAGTCAATGGGGAAGCCAGAATCACTTAAGAATCGTGTTGCTAACTTTAACAACTGCAGTGATTGACTTAAACAACCGGGGACTACAGTCTTCCCAACCTTCCCACTTCTTGTGTGTTACAGGAATCCTGACAATGACACTCAGCCATGGTGCCATACATTCAAGAACGGTGTGACCAAATGGGAACATTGTGATGTGCCAACCTGCTGTAAGTGGGTCCTTTCTCTGATTTATTTGAGACTCTTCTTCACAGGGATTGTGGCCCAAGCCTTATGCTGGGAATGGAGAACGAATGGATCTCAAGATGTGGCTGAACCACAATTCCTAACATTCCCTGCTGGCACGAGTAAAATGGGAAATAGCGGCTAAGCAACATTTTGCAGCCTACAGTCTGCCCATCTTATACTGACTACATCCGGCCTCTGTGGAGCATGCTGGTGTAGAGGTGTTTTGGTCTTCTTGTTCCCTTTTTGACTTGTCGATTGTCTCTTTTCCACAGTATGTCGATGTTGTTTCTGTGTCTACTGATGGCTCATTTGTCCAAATGCCAGGCTTCTAGAGTGATGGCAAACAGATGTTGATTTTCACTGCTTTGTCACCTCTAAATCTTATTCCTTGGCTCCTTCCTTCCCATCTGCAGCCACGTGTGGACTGAGGAAGCACAAGGTGGCTGAGATCCAGATCAAAGGAGGTGCATATTCATACATTGAGTCCCACCCGTGGCAGGCGGGCATTTTTGTGACCAACCGAGGTGCAGAAGGTTATCAGTGTGGTGGGATCCTCATCAATTCCTGCTGGGTCCTCTCAGCTGCTCACTGCTTTCCAAAAGGGTAAGAAATCAGCCTGTGACTCACGCTCTAGACTTTGGCTAGGAAGCAAATTCCTTGATAGCAGAGGAGAATTTCTGCTTTAGGCACAGAGGACCAAAACCGCTAACCAAGATCCTTTGTCTTGCTCAGTGTTCACAGCTGTTTGGCAGGGATTCTCGCTATTTCCCGGTGACTCCAAGGAACTGATCTGGGATCTTCTCTTGCATGCAAGGAAGTTAAAAGTGTCTTCTTCTTGCAAAATCTTCACAAGGGGGAGATTGTGTCCCAGGAAGCTGTGGAACGATTAGGGGTCCCAAAGAAACTTCAAGTTGCATTTCTCCCCCCCCCCCTTTCCTTCTGACCGTGATTTAAAGCTGCCCAAGAGCAAGCATCTCCATCATCCTCCAACTCTGGAACACCCCCCCCCTAGTTTTTGCATTTGCTTTGTCAAAATATTGCGAGCATCTTTCAAACCTGTGTTACCCTGTGGTAAGAGAGGCGGGCAATTCGTTTAATTAATAAATAAGTAAATAAATAAATAAAAGCCCTGGAAAGTACACAGAACAGAGGAGGATGTGCCGGGCTGTGTAGGTGCATTTGACTGCAGGGTGTAACTTCCTCAGAACATTAAAAAAAAGTCCTCCTGGATCATCTGCAGAGACATTGACGCTTGTTCCCACCCAACTATTCTGCAGCGATATTGTCTAAGCTGACTTATCACACCAAGCCGTGGTTTATATAAGCCATGGTTTGTTGCAACCACAGTGGGCTGGCTTTACACCTTATGGAAACTGTTTTCACTCAACAGCTGTAAAAACCCGAGCAGTCAATGAATGTCAACACACTGAGAGTTTTCTCCTTTTGCTGTTGGGGGTTTTGCAGCCAAAATGTATGCTATTTCTGGCACTATTAGCAAATGGAAAGAACAGGATGATTTTTAAGTGAAAGTCCTTAGCCAGTGTTTCTCAACCTTGACAATTTTAAGGCATGTGGACTTCAACTCCCAGAATTCCACAGCCAGCAATGCTGGCTGTGGAATTCTGGGAGTTGAAGTTCCACATGCCTTAAAATTGTCAAGGTTGAGAAACACTCGCGAATTCTGATAGCATAAAACCTTAGGTTTAAGTGACACCCTAACAAAGAATAAGGGGTCTATAGGGTGTATATTGAATGGAGCAAAATCTTATTCAGGAAGGGGAAAGAGTGTAAAACCCATCATCCGAGTCGAAAAGGTACCTTCGAGGAACTTCCTATCGGTTGCGACTCGTGTCCGGGAAGAGGTTCCTCAAATTCTTCTCCTGAACTAAAATCTTTTGAGCTCCTGTTCACAACTGCTGTCCTAAGCTACCCACCCACCCCCGCCGTTGCCTGCCCTCCCACCGTGGAACATAGAATAATAGGGCTGGAAGGGACCTTGGAGGTCCTGTAGTCCAACCCTCTGCTCATGGTTCCTATTGGGAAGAGAAAGGAGAGCGTTGCATTTGGAGGGAAGGAAGGTTGACCCTGGAAGCTGGCCCTCACCTGTGGTTTTTCTATACAGGAGCATCAACCCCCAACGCATCAAAGTCGTCCTGGGTCGGACGTTCCGTGTGAAATCATCAGACACAGAACAGGTCTTCCAAGTAGAGAGATATATTACACACGAGAAGCACAACTCCAGGACTTTGGATAACGACATTGGTAAGCCTTTTTCCTGCCTCCCTCCCGGCTTGGAGGAGATCTGCTTCTGACTGATCTCCTGCTCAAACAGGGGTTGGACTAGAAGACCTCTAAGGACCCTTCCGTTATTCTGAATTCTGCTTCTCGTGGGCCTTTCTCTCTCTCTCTCTCTCTCTCCCTTTTTCTCTCTGTTTGAACAGCCCTGCTGAAGTTGAAAGAACATTCCGAAAAGTGTGCCACAGAAACTGACAGCGTCCGTCCCGTTTGTCTCCCTGAAGCTGGACTCCAGCTGCCCGACTGGACGGAGTGTGAGGTGTCCGGCTACGGCAAGCATGAAATGGGTACGTGAGGATCTCTTTCACCGGCACTGAGGGCCGGAGGACAATCTGGCTGCAGAAGCTTCTGGACAGACAGAGCGCTGGACATTGTATTACCGGCTTTCTAGGGCAGAATTGACCCTTGCTGGAAAGAGGGCCCGGGTGTTCTCATGTTGGCTGGGGAATTCTGAGCATTGAAGTCCACCAGTCTTAAAGTTGCCAAGATTAGACACTCCTGTTTTAGGGGGGGGGAATAAAAAACCACAATTTTAAAAAAGTCCAGTCTGTTTCCAGAAATACTGGGCTTTGGGGAAAAGAAAATCTTGTTGAGAAATTTCCAAGACCAGCCTCGTGGGTGATGGACTCTCTAGAGAGCTCTCCTCTTGGCTGAAAATGAGCTAGGTCAATTCATGATGGAAAAAAGACATCTGTTATATTCTACCCTCCCTAAACAAACAGCTTCCTTCTGCTGAATTGGATGCAGCAGTCATGTCTGTGACTTACATTCCTATCCAGTTGCTAATCAGCTGATACGGCCGTGTTTACATCCCAAAGCATCTGCTTTCTGTTAGAGCACATCCCATCCTCAAATCATAACCTCCTCCTCCTAGAATTCCCCTTCTTCTCAAATCCCTGTGCTGTGATTGTGGCAGCCTCACATGGCCCCAGTGCTCAGGGAAAGGGCTTCGGAGATGGCCAGAGGCAAAGCTCAAAACACCGAGCAATAGCTTTTTTTGAATGAAGGCGAATCTACGTGTCCCGGGATAATGTTGCAGGATCCAATCTGGGTCAGTCACTGGGGATCAGAGATGTCGCCTTCCGAGCTTCCGATTGCTCCTGTAACTATGTAGGACAGCTAAGGACCAGATGGCAAGAACACAAGGGAGCGGTCGGACGAGGAGACCCGAACTCCTTGATAGCCTCACGCTGCAGTGAACAAGGACATACTTCAATGTCACAGCTACTAAGATTGTTGGACGAGCAGGCACAAAAACAGCCAGGGAAGCCTGGGAAACAGGCCCCTCCTCAAGTCAACAGGAATGTTGATTTACCACCAGCTTATCCAATAGTTAGGAGGCAAAGGCTTGGCAGCACAAGCAACCCACAGCCAAGGACTTAATAGCCAGCCATCGACACCCTACTCAACATCTAAAAAGCCACATACAGCAGGCCCCATATAAATACCACACGCAGAACAGCACAAAGCACACACTTGGCTAGAGAGAAGTTCCCTGAACATGGGCTCCATGGCCGTACGTCTACATTTTGCCCAATTCCACAGCATCTACCTTTTTATATTTATGGATTTTTTATCTTCTTTTTCTTTTTTGCATGGAGGAATAATTTGTCTGATGGCAGAATCCAGAGGCTGTCTTCCCTCTCTGGATGTTCCCGGATGTCCTTTAATTCCTTCTGTCTAATCACTTCAATTTATTCTCTTAGTCAGATGCTGAGTTTATGCTAGGAGAGTGCTCCTTTTTTTAATTTCTCATAACAAAACTTGTCCCATCCTATGAACAGAAAACGAAGGACCGACGACCTTTCGAACGTGTTCCAAAATGTACATCAGGAGTTAAATGTTGGATCAGTTCGGTGTTTTCCTTCGGGCCACGAAGTCAATTTAGCCTAGACGTAAGTGTGTCGTGAGATCTGATCTAAGGTTTCTCAATGTTGTGGGTCAACACGTTCTGGGAAGTGTTGTTTTCTTGACTTGGTCTCAGACAGCATACTGTTTACATCGTCATAATATTGTATCTTTGAGCATTCGATATCATCTGAAGGCGCTTGCATTTTGTGAACCCAGAATTAAGGTCGAGCAAATTGTACGAAGCCCAATATTTATGATCCAGAAGAACCTTTTCCCCTCTCTTCACAATATTCCTTTCTCCCAAACAGCTTCTCCTTTCCACTCAGAACGTCTAAAGGAAGGACACGTGAGGCTCTATCCAGACAGCTTGTGTACATCTGCACGACTTGCCAAAAGGACAGTCACCGAGAACATGTTGTGTGCAGGAGATACCCGACACCTCCATGACGCCTGCCAGGTAACATCCAAAATGTTAAGAATAACCTTGTAGGATCAGTCTGAAGGCCCAGCATCTTCCGAGTAGTGTTTCCATCAGAAAAGCTAGGCCTTGTGGGGAGCTGTTGTCGCTCACTCGCCCCTTCTCCGATTTCTCTCCTCCCGCAGGGCGATTCGGGAGGCCCCCTGGTTTGCCTGCACGAGGGCCGCATGAAGTTAATCGGCATCATCAGCTGGGGCGTGGGTTGCGCCGCGAAAAACACGCCGGGCGTTTACACGAGAGTGGTTCGCTACCTGAACTGGATCCAGGAGAACATGCGTAACTGAGAAGCCTGTTGGGCTTCCTCCGACGACCTCCTTGCATCAGGGAATCACACACTGGAATCCGGGCTGGGAAGCTGATGTTAACTCTTGGGGAGGAGGACACACACTTTGTGCGGTGCCTCTCTCCTGCAACGATGAGTTTGCGGTCTGCGCGGCTGTGCTTAGGAAGCAGGCTCAAACGATAGGTTTTTTTTTCCCCAAGAAGCATTTCTAGGCCTCTCTCAGACCAAACACTGACAGGTAGTCCATAACATACCAACACAACGGAGTCCAAAATCTCTTGTCGCTAAGCGAGACAGTTGTTAAGTGAGTTTTGCCCCAATTTACCACTTGTCTTGCCACAATTGCAAAGTGAATCACTGCAATCGTTAAGATATTGATGAATATTGGGGTTGAAATGAGGGGTCCTTGGTGCTCTCTGAGCTTGCAGACGTTTCATGACCCTAACTAGGTTAACATCATCAGTGCTAGGAAGGGGTGCTGTTTGCTGTCAGTTTGTATTCTGGGGTCTTGCCTGTCTGGGTGGGTGGGTGGGCGGTCTTAGGGATTCTCTGGTAGGGCTGTTTACGAATGGCTCTGTGGCAGTTCCTTGATGGGGGTCCTGCTTCCTTGACTGTTGATCTGAAGGTGACCCTATGCTGATCTGAGTGCTGATTACTGGGTTTTGGGACTGGTTGATGGCCTCTTTTGAATAGTCTACAGATGTTGCTAATGTCTATGTGTCTGTTGATGGTGGATTTGCCAGGCTTCTAGAAATCCCCTGGTGTTTTTGGATTTGGCCTGCTCTAGGACTGTCACATTTCCCCAGTTGAAACGACGGTTAAATCTGTCGATCTGTTGTGAAATTAAAGAATTTTCATCGTGCCTTTTGGCTGCCAGATATTAACACAATTGTTAAAGGAATCTGGCTTCTCCATTGACTTTGCTTGTCAGAAGGTCCCAAAAGAGGATTATGTGACCCTGGGGCGCTGCCACCGTCATAAATACATGCCGGTGGTCAACCACCCAAAATCTGATCACGTGACTATGGGAATGTGGCAACAATCATGTGAAAAACGGTCGTAAGTCACCTTTTTCAGTGCTGTTGTAACTTCAGTCACTAAACTAATTGTTGTAAGTTGAGGACCACCTCTATTTGTCACAACAACATCTGAGAATTGCCTCTGCCTTTAGTCTTCTTTGGGAGACTCTGAGTACAAGGATCCTAGGCTGGCCTTGGGGGTTCCTCAAATATGCCTCCCCTAGTTGGTTTTTTGGAAAAAAAAACCCCTGCTTTCTATAAATTAAGGGAAGCACTTCAAGGTCTTTTCTACCATACTGAAGAAATCCTTGGGAGAAAACCAATTCATAGAATTACTAAGGGTTTATATATATATATATTTAAAGGAGGACTCGGTAGTCACTTGGGCACCCCTCTCTCCCTAAAGCTTCAAAAGATTATTTTTATACTCTGTAAATATTTCACATTCTCTGTATAAAATCAAAAACCCACTTTCCGATGTACAAAGCGACAGAGCTGTCTTCTGCTCATCGAGAACGCCTTTGAGAATTCTTGTACGTTTTAATGCATTAAACTATTTTAAGTTACTTGAAGGTTATCCTCGATTTGCTCATTGTGCATCACACCGTACCTGGCACAGAGTTTGCCTGCTATGTTTATGTATGATTTACTGGACTCTGTGGCAGGGGCATTTGTAGGGGGACAGGGATAAAATGCCCACATTACAATACCATCTTATGGTATGATCATTGCCTCATTGAATTGTTAAGATTTCCCTTATTGTGGGGTCCTTATTTCATCGCCAAACTAGGTAACATGAGTGCTAGACTTGAAACATCTGCAAGAAAACCACCAAGCTCAGAGAGCACCAAGGACCTCAGTTCAACTCAGAGCTACCAATATCCTATCAGACTTCTCTCAGCAAAGTGCAAATCCTACGTAGACCTGAAGTCCATAGGACTTATAGAATTTATGAATAAGAATATGTTCAATCTTCTTTGTAGAATGACATTAAGATCGGGCCAAAGTCCTATGGAGTTACGGGGTCTTGTTTTCACAGGAAGTCATCAGATGTCTCTCAGATGTCCGCAAGTAGCCCAGAAAGACTTATTAGTAATCCAGAAATGGACTGCATCCCTTAATATTTCTACAGTGTTGGGAACAATGATCACTCCAGAAGTTTAACTCAGTGAAAAATAATTGCCAACATTCACTTGTGATTTTTTGCTCCTTTAGGAAATAACTTCATGCAGCAACTTAATCCCTTGGGTCAAGGATCATAGAACTACATTCCTTTTAAATTCCAAGGTCTATCAGCTCTGCCAGTATGATCCCTGATCAAAGGAGCTTCCTTTAGATCTGGAGAGCTACTAGTGTCCTACATCTTCCTGAAACTACAAGCTCAAAGCAAGACATTGGAAGGTTGGAATGACCTTTGGGCTGTCATGGTTCCGATGTTGACATGGGCAATTATGGAGTTCCTTGTGGGAGGGGGGCTGGAATTGGGGGAGAGAGCAGGATGCTAAACTAAACGTTACCAGAATAAAATCCTAGGGCTGGAAGGAACCTTTGGAGGTCTCCTAGTCCATCTCCTGCAGAGGGAAGGAGTCCTTATTCCATCTCAGACAAGTGGCAGTCCAGTCTCTTCTTGAAAACCTCCAGTGATGGGAGATCCCACAATTCTGTGAGGCAAGTTGGTCCATGGATTAATTACTCTGTGAAGACCTAATTAGTTCTGATTCCATTTCCTACACTTGCCTGAAGATTTATTTTGCTTATTATTTCAAAGTCTGTGGTCCCTTCTGCCCCACCCCCCCCCCCAGCATCATTCAGGACAAGTGCTAACCATCTAAAACTAGAAGCAATTTTTAAAGACAATAAAAACCAACTACAATAATTAGCCCGCCTAAACGGCTGGGAGGGACAGAAGGATCTTCCGAGCTTTTGACTGAAATTGGAAAGAATGGAGGCCGAGGGCCACTTGGGTCCTCAGCCTTGGTGGTGAACACATCTGGATATCTGCAGGCTCCTTGGAAATGAGCCTCTCAACTCAAGACAGACCTTCTGGACAGAACTCCTCTCTGGTATGAACCATAAAGCTGTTTTGATTCCTCAAACAAGGCTGCCTCTCTTCAGAAGTCCCCCTGGTTTGTTCACAAAAAAGCATGCTAACTCTTGGGCTTGTATCTCCATCTACTGAACTGAAGGAAACGGTGCATCCTAAAAGGTCTCCAGGAATCATCCCTCTGAAGCCTGTATCTTTTGCATCAAGGCAGGTGTCACCTGGGGAAAAAAAAATCCCCCCCTTTCCTGGAGACACACAAACGTGGCAAAAATTCAGAAAGAGCCTGGTTAGCCCCTTTTCCAACCAAAGGCCTAAAACACAAAAGAGCGTGCCTTGAATACAATTTGTCGGTCAGAAAAGGTGCATCAGATCCTGGATTTTGGGACGGGAGAGACAAGTGGATGTTCTTTTTGAGTCTTTTGAACACCAGATCCTTGCAAAGTTCTTCGATCGTAACACAAAGAGGAGTGCCAAAGAGCTCAACTTTGACCGCAAGATGCACAAAAGCAAACAATGGACATTCTCAGACAAACATCTATTAAGAATGCAATATTTGCATTTTACATCTGGTGAAATCCTGGTTAAATAGTGCAAATAAAAGATGACAGCCAGTCTCAGATGGAGGCTTTCTAAAAAACCTAGGCTTTTAAAAAAATAATCCTGCTGCTACAAGTAGGCAGGCAGGCACACACACACGCACCCCTTGCAATGACCGGGCCATAATTTTCTTCCTGCCCTGCAACAGCATCCCAACTCACAGCCACTTTAAGGGAGAGGGAGAAAGAGAGGGAGGAGAGGAGAAGAGAAGAGAGGAAAGTCGCAAAGTCGTCATGCTGAGAGTGCATTTGCCAACCTGTCGGGCAGATCTCGCCTCCTTGGGTCTGGAGTTTTTCACGGCATGGTTAGGGCCTTCCAGAAAGGGTCTGCCAAATGCTTGGATTTGTCTCCGGTTTTTCCTCTCGACAAACAAAACAGAAGCATGCAAAGAGGGGTGAGTCCAGATCAGAATGGAAACACACACCACAGCTCGGGTTTAGCTCAGGCTTAAGAAGGGCAAACACCCCGAAGCTGTAAGAGAGGTTGCACCAAAAAAGGGACCAGCAGCCTGTGGCCCAGCCTGGCATGGAGAAGACCTATTGGACGGCCATTCTGATCCAGCAGGAGAAGATCCAGGGACAGCAGCCACGCAGCCGGGCAGCCAGGGGGCACCAGACGGGGGGGGGGGGGGGAAGCAGATCTATTAGTATAGCAGCAACACATGTCAGACATCAGCTGGAAGTGCAACACGCAAGCACATGCAAGAGGAAACGCAGCAGCCCGGAAACCCCACCCGTGCAGCCCAAATCGGTGCTCCCGCCAATGCTACAACAGATGCTATGCTCTAACAGTGTATATGCTTGTGGTTTTTTTGTTTCTGCTTTGCTTCCATACGTCTGGAACGCCCTCATTTCTCAAGCTCTGTCTCCAAGCGTGCAAATCCTCCGTAGACCACAGCCAGGCTGAGCATATTTACACTTTACACTCTTCTAAATCGCCAGCAACCTTCTAAGAAAGGAGCTGTCTCTTTCCTGTTTTCGTCCACACGGATAGAGTTAAATCAGACAGGCTGAGCGAAGACAGGTGGGGAGAGAAAAGAGTCCCTTCAGCTGGACCTTCCATGGGCATGGGACTCTTCTCCAGTCAGAATCCCATGGCATAAGCAGGAAGATCCTTCGGCCTCCCCTTGCTGGTGTTCTCCAACATCTCTTCTGCTGCAGCTCCGGCCGGGGGAAAAAAAGCACTCTGTTGAAGCTGAAAGCCAGCAAGCCCAAAGAGAAGTTACTACTTCTCCTTTTTGCTCTTGGTTGCCATCAGGGAGGTCCAGTGTTAGAGAAGGAAGAAGGGCTGGCCCAACCGGGGGTGGGGGGGGAAAGTAGCCTGTCTCAGAAGACATCCAGATGGGTCACATCAAGAAGCAACCATGAGGAAGAGGAGAGCAGAGGTGGAGGAGTAATCCCACGTCTTCTCCTGGGCAGAAGCTGTCTTAGGTCCGGACTTGAAACTTCCCAGCCTTGGTCATGTACTTGATCCCTTTGAAAGGCTTGTACTTCTCTCCGTACATGTCTAAACGGTTCACCTTCAGACCTGGAGAGAGCAGAAAAGACGAGGGTGTGAAGGTGACGCAATGGGGAAGACGGAGGAGGAGGAGGAGGCTGCAAAAACTGGGCACAAATTTCACCCGAAACGTTTTCCAAAACGTTCAGCCAATTGTGGCGGAGAAATTGGGTGGATAACCTCTCTGAACTTCTTCAAAGGAGGAAAACCCTTTCGCAATAATGTCTCACAATTCCTCTTAACACCAACAATACGGGACTGAAGTTTCTTTCAAGGTCTTCTCTAGAGCAGGGGTCTCCAACCTTGGCAACTTTAAGACTTGTGGACTTCAACTCCCAGAATGCCCCAGCCAGCCATGGCTGGCTGGGGCATTCTGGGAGTTGAAGTCCACAAGTCTTAAAAGTTGCCAAGGTTGGAGACCCCTGCTCTAGAGTTTAATGAAAGTATGGGAACTAAGAGAGGCTGCAGATCCTGCCTCTAAAAAAATGCAAGAACATAACGCTCTAAAAATATTTTCCCCCGATATTCTCTTCTGAAGGAAATTCTGAAATACTCTTTTATCAAGCTGGCTAAGAACTGATTCAAAATACAAGAGATGAGTGCTGCCTGCATCCTGCGGATGGGCCTTTGCTTACTTGTGCGGCCCGGTTGCTGGCATGCCGTAGCCCGGTACTATACTAGTCCACGGACTGGAGGTTGGGGACTCCTGCTTTAAAAAAGGGGTTAAAAAAAAAAAAGACAGTCGGAGAATTGAAAGATCACAAACCAGAGATCGCCAACTGCTGGATTTTGAACTGGAGGTTAATGGTGGGATTCTCGTCAGGCTTGGAGGCCCCTGCCTGAAGACTCATCGTCCCCTTCAAACTGGGCAGCTTCTGAGGGTTGATCTTCCCCACGTCCCATGTCAGGAGCTTCCAAGGGAAGGATGGAGAAAGGGGTGACAAGATAGTTCACAGTGAATTAATAGCAACAGCAATTAGACTTATATAATTTAACTTATTAAATTTTAATAATAATAATAATAATAATAATAATAATAATAATAATAATAATAATAATAATAATAATAATAATAATAATAATAATAATCGCTTCACGGTGCTTTACAGCCCTCTCTAAGCAGTTTACAGAGTCAGCATATTCCCCCCCCCAACAATCTGGGTCCTCATTTTACCGACCTCGGAAGGATGTAAGGCTGAGTCAACCTTGAGCCGGTCAGGATCGAACTCCTGACAGTGGGCAGAGTCAGCCTGCAATACTGCTTTCTAACCACTGCGCCACCACGGCTCTTAATCTTAATCCTACAGAAGAGAAGGATCTACTTCCTCACCTTTGTGACAGGATCAAACGTGTGTGTCCCCTGGGAAGGTGTGAGGGTCATGTTAAGCACTCCTTTGGGCATCTGGCTGGTTACCAGGACCCCCTCCACCGTCTTCCCCATGGTCTGCTTGGGCCCCACGGTGATCTCAAAGCGGCCGAGGGAGCTGCTATCTCGGAAGGTGATGTTGTGCTTCACGTAGACGGGGATGGCCACTAAGCTGCAGAAAAAGAAGAGCATTATCACGGCAAAAGGAGGTGCACCCTGCTAATCCCCGCTGGCATCACAGCAAGAGCAAGTGGAAAGAATAAGCGTGGCCCGAAGATTGGCGAGCTGTTGGCATCTCATAAAACTGTGGCATCCTTGGTGCTCTCTGAACTTGGCTGTTTTCTTGCTGTTACCTACCAATCTAGGTAACAGCATCACCCTAAAAGGGTGTGGGGTGGCTGTTTGTTTATATACTAGTGATTTGCCCTTATCCTTGTTCGTGGGAATGTTCTTAGGGATTCCTTGATTAGGTTGTTGATTAGGCTTGATGGTTCAAGGAAGCGCTGATACGGCAAGCCACTAATATACAAATGAAGAGCAAAGCCCACACCCTTCTAGCACTGATGACGTTATCTAGTTTGGTAATGAAACGTCTGCAAGAAAACCACCAAGCTCAGAGGGCACCAAGGACCCCACAGTTCAACCCTGAGCTACCAATATTCTTTTCTCATAAAACTACTGGGTACCCAAAGTGGTGTAACTCCCACAGTAGCGGAGACAACCTGGTGTCCCTGGCATCCATGTTTCCATAGACCCCTCCCTTGGTGCTGCCCCCTCATCTTCATTTTGCTGTCCAAATGTAGAGAAAGGTGAATAAGAAGCTGCCCTCTAGGATCCCCGATCCTCACAATCTTTCTTTTCCCAAATTACCATTTTGACTTTAGAAAATAAACATGGCAGACAGAGGTGGCCCAATGCTCTAGTTAGAAGGCTGCCCAAATGCACAGAGAAAAGCTTGGGGAGAAGGCCAGGAAGGCGATAAGCAGTTTCCTGAAAAGAAAGGGTTAAGTCAGGCGAGAAAGGGTGAATTCAGAGTGGCAGAAGGGCCTTTAATCCCGAGGAAGTGAGATGTATGTACATTCTTGGATCTTGTCCCTGTCTTGATTGGACGGTCTCCCACCAAATGCCCACCAACCTTGGCAGCTTTGCTATCTCACAAAAGCTGTATTCTCTGTCTTGCTGCTTTGCTGAGGTAGAAAGCATCGCACTGCGGCAGGGGTCCCCAAACCTGGCAACTTTTGAGACTTGTGGACTTCAACTCCCAGAATTCCCCAGCCAGCCGAGGTTGGCGGCCATTTGGTGCGAAACCATCTAATCAAGGCAGCGACAATATTCTAGAACAGGGGTAGGCAACCTTGGCTCTTTTATGACTCGTGGACTTCAACTCCCAGAATTCCTGAGGCAGCCGTGCTGAGGGGAAAGGGAGAGGCTTCCAAGCTGAGCCATGCTGGCTCAGGAATTCTGGGAGTTGAAGTCCACGAGTCATAAAAGAGACAAGGTTACTATCCCTGGTCTAGAATGTCTATAAATCCCACCTCTTCCAGATTAAGAGCCCTTCTGCCAGTCTGAGTTTGCTTTTCTGTTTGACTTAAACCTTTCCTTTCAGGAAACGGCTTGAATTCCATCATGGCCGGCTGAGGAATTCTGGGAGTTGAAGTCCACAAGACTTAAATTTGCCCAATTGGAAGACCCCTGCACTACAGTGTGTTAGGGACATTCATCCAAATGGACTGTACCAAGAAGACACTTGTATGAAGCCAAAGGTAGAATTCTCTGGTGGAAGATTCCATGGAGCCATCTTTTGTTCCCTCAGATAAAGAGGGAAAGTCCAAAACGCTTGGAAGAATCCATCTTACTTTTGAGCGCTGACGTGATAAGAGAGCAAGCGGAAGTTCCCATCAGGGGGGATGAAGGACAGGATGCGTTCGGATTCCCACCGCTTGAAACGCACGCAGGGGTGGAAGCTGACATCATCCAGCAATCTGGGGTTCTGAAAGAAGAAGGACAGAAGAGCTGGAGATTCCTTGGCGGGTGGTGCTGTTCTCCGGTGTTTCTCAACCTTGGCAACTTTAAGACCTGTGGACTTCAACTCCCAGGATTCTTCAGCTAGCTTTGCTGGCTGGGGAATTCTGGGGATTTAGGTCCACGGGTCTTAAAGTTAACAAGGTTGAGAAATACGTTGCTACTACCTTGTTATGAAGTGCCCAGTTCAGACATCGCCACATTACATTGTGCTTTGGTCTTCTCTCTTTGACACGGTTCCCAATCCCCATTTTCAAAGATGTAAACCAGGGGTCTTCAAACTTGGCCACTTTAAGACTTGTGGACTTCAACTCCCACAATTCCTCAGCCAGCCCTCAGGTCTTAAAGTGGCCAAGTTTGAAGACCCCTGAGGTAAACTCTTCTCATCACCCTTCCCTTCCACAAGACCCTTTGTCCACAAGTCTTAAAGTGGCCAAGTTTGAAGACCCCTGAGGTAAACTCTTCTCATCACCCTTTCCTTCCACAAGACCCTTCGTCCACAAGTCTTAAAGTGGCCAAGTTTGAAGACCCCTGAGGTAAACTCTTCTCACATCACCCTTCCCTTCCGCAAGATCCTTCCCCTATTTTACAACAAAGCTGCTGCACCTCTCTCTTCCAGAGTTGTTCCTAATTTTTTTATCCATCTCTGCAGGCCGGGAAATAAACTGTGGCAGAATCTGAATATCCACCAAGAGATGAAGAACCAAAGTCACCTACACCAACTTTATGGATTTATGGCGGTCAAGCAGAACACCGGTACTCTGCTTTGACTGTTTCAGACCACTTGTGGGAAGATGTTCCTGCTTTCCTATTTTGGATATTGGCTCCAGGATGGTTGGCTGTGAAAGGGCAGCCAGAGAATTTGTTACAACTGATGGGCAAGAGGGTCTTTCCCCTCTTGTTTTTACCATGAAGGAGAGGGTGAGGTCAGGCATTCCAGTCAGTTTCACGCAGGCATCAATCACCCCTTGGATTTCAGCTGTAATTGTGGAACCTGCAACATAGACGAACAAACAAAAAATAATTCACATAGATCAGGAAGGACACTGGGGCTAGTCTAAACACTCTAACCCTCATATAACCATTAGTGACCATTTGAACTTATAACAGCACTGAAAAAATGACTCATGACTGTTTTTCACACACCCCTAATTACGTGATCAAAATTTGGACCCTTGGCAACTGGCTCACTATGACATTTCCAGTGTCTCCCGGGGTCATGTGACCATCTTTTGTGACTTTCCGACAAACAAACTCAAGGGGGAAGCCAGATTCGATCTGCAACCGTGTTGGTAACTTAACAACTGGAACGATTCACTTAACGACAAGAAAGGTAGTAAAATGGGGTAAAACGCAGCTACTGACAACTGTCTCGCTTAGCAATGGAACTTTTGGGCTCAGTTGTGGTTGTAAGTTGAAGACTCTCTGTATTCCTTTTCCAAAAGGTAAGTTTAGAAGAAGAGCAAGCAGAGTCTGGGGGTGGAGTCAAGCAAGTCATCAGTCTAGAGTCGTTACGTTCCCACAAACAATCCAAGTCCAGCCCCTCTTATCTAGGGCCAACTTACTATTGACCATTAGTTGGCTAGATTTTTTTTGAATAGGCATGACCAATAAATCTTCCTAACTGGAACTTGATTGTGGTCTAGATCAGGGGTCACCAACCCCCGGTCTGTGGACTGGTACTGGGCTGTGGCATGCCAGCAACCGGGCCACACAAACAAGCAAAGCCCCCTCCGTGGGATGCAGGCAGAACACGAAACCACGGCCCCTCCGGTCTGCGGAAAAATCTCTCTCCACGTAACCAAAAGGTTGGGGACCTCTGGTCTAGATTCTTCATGCCTGACAGTAAGTTTATATTTGCCAAGCTGTAGGCAAAGCAACCACTCATTAACTAATTAGGGGAAGTAAACTAGAAAAGAAAGCCAATCTGATGTAGAGGTGAAGATGCTGGAAGAGATCACTAAGTTCTAGTCTGCCTGAGGCACAGGAACATGGGGCAGTCTCTCTGTCAGCTCCAGGGGAAAAAAGGCAGGGGTAAAAAATTTGCTTCCAAAAATTTGGCTAAGCAAAGGACAAAGGCTAGGTGGTTTTCCATAAATGCCGAGATTTCTGTTGTCTTTGAGCAAGGACGGGACTGGAATACCTGATTTGTCGATGATGGCATCTATTTCCTCAATCACATCAAAGTAGGCTTCGTTGTTGGTGTACTTCACGCTGGTCCGTCGCCAGGGCACCACGGACAGCTGCCCTGTGGGGAGCTGCTCTCCCACATTGGTGCTTCCTGGAAAGACGGAGAAGGGAGGAAGAAGCCAGAACACGCGCCAGACAAGTCAGTTTCACTGCAGCAATAACCTAGGACAAAATGGTGGCCACATCCCAACAATCAAAGCCCTGCTCCTTTTTACATGGGTCACAAGTCACATAAAAGTAGGTAGGCTTTCACCATGTAATCATGGCTACGATCCCTCTCTCCCTCTTTCTCTCTCTCTCTCTCTCTCTCTCTCTCTCTCTCTCTCACACACACACACACACACACACACACACACAGAGGGACAGAGCAATGCTTTGGGGTTGGAAGGTCTATGCAACCAGCCTGCTGTCTTAGAAACTTTAGACACCAAACAGAAGCGATTTTATTTATTTATTTTATTTATTTATTTATTTAACTTATATGCCGCCCTTCTCCCCCATGGGACTCAGGGCGGCTCACAGCATATTAAAAACAATACAAAACATTTCCCCTGTAAAAGCCAATTAAAAACCAAATATTTATAGCTGTGTCTTGTTTAAAATCATTAAAATTATCCCTATTTAAAATTCACCCTAGGTCAGTCCCGCTTGCTGGAAAAGCCATGTCTTGAGGGCGCGGCGGAAGGTTAGGAGATCCGGAATCGTCCGGATCTCCGGGGGTAGCTCGTTCCAGAGGGTGGGGGCACCCACAGAGAAGGCCCTCCCCCTGGGGGTCGCCAGCCGACACTGCCTGGCCGACGGCACCCTGAGGAGACCCACTCTGTGGGAGCGTACTGGCCGATGGGAGGCAACCTGCGGCAGAAGGCGGTCTCGGAGATATCCAAGTATGCCTATCACATTAACCTGTGATTTGATTAACCATGTTTGTTAACTACAATTGCCATGTTAACCCAAAATCAAACAAAGCCCTGGTTTTTGGTAGGATAACTGAACACAGCCTTTCTGTCCATCTTCCACAATCAGACAAAAAGCCCAAGTAGGCTGTGTCAGTGTAACACTCTACGCCATGCAAAACTGGACCCAGGAGTTTAGTTTGTACTAAACCCTTCACCATACACTAACTACGGACTGTAGGCTATTCAGCCAACCCCATAAACCACCAATCAACCAACCCCATTTTAGCCTAATGGACTATGTGAGGCCAGTCACAACCGCCTACCTGTGATTGTATTGACAACCGTCCGGAGGATTGTCGGCGGTCTGATCAGCTCCTTCAGAATATTGGACTCTGTAGCCAAGGGGAAGCCATTGTCCAGCATCTCCTCAAGCACTTCATAGACCACCACCACGTTGTCCTTGATGACCGCCTCAGAGCAGACTCCAAAATAATCCTGGGGAGGATGGGGAGAAGCAAAACTAAGCAGCTCTCCATTCTCGGAGCGAGCTGCCCTCAGGAAAAGAGAGATTCACTAAATGCCCGGGAATTAGGTGAGAACCAAAAGTATAAATGGTTTCCAAAATAAGGGAACACGAGCCACGGCTCAGAAAGGATTATCTCCTGCCCAGTTTCAGCAGAAAAGAAGGCGGGAGGGGAGAGGGATTGTACTGTGGGACCACTAAAACCATCTGGAAATGGCCCATCCCATCATCAGACCAGATGGAGGTACAATTTTAAAGAGTCTGCTTCCGTTCATCGGAAGAGGATTTGGAATGGAGAAATCTTCCCTTTGTGGGTTTCCTGCTTCAAAGGCCACAAAAGCAGCATTTCTCATCTTACGACCATCAGGAAGCTCCATCAGAAACTGAAAACCAGGAACATGGATAATAAAGGAGTCCAAGTTACAACTAAGAGCTCAACCTAATTTCATATAGGCCTGTAAGGAACTATCTATATGGGGATAGGGGGAAAACTGAGAAGACCCCAAGGGGGGGGGAAAGCAGACATGTACATTTAAAATAACTAAAATACAGATGTCAATAGTTTAATATATTTAAAATATGTCTCCAAGAAAATTCATAATAGAATAACAGAGTTGGGAGGGACCCTAGAGGTCTCCTAGGGACTAGTCCAACCCCCTGCCAAGCAGGAGACTCTCTATCATTCTAGACAAGTAATCCTCCAGTCTCTTCTTAAAAGCCTCCAGTGGTGGAGCATCCACAACTTCTGGAGGCAAGCAGTTCCACTGGTTAATTGTTCACACTGTCAGGAATTTTCTCCTTAGTTCTACGTTGGATCCTTCCTCGTTGAGGACATCTTTCCTTTTTTTTTTTTTTAACATGCCTCTCTTTCTTGGATGCCCCTGTTTTGAAAATCAGAACTTCTACCCTGACATTCTTTAAGCCAGTTCTTAGCTGCAGCTCAGATTCCTCTTGTCTCCAGTTACCTCTCTGGTTACAAGTCCTTAAGGCAAAATCTTACCTGAGAAAAACCACCAGCACTTCTGCAATGGCTGGCCCCCTTTTTCAAAAGTGAGACATTTGTTAAGTGCGTTTTGCCCCATTTTACGACCTCTCTTCCCACAGTCGCTAAGTGAAGCACTGCAGTTATAGTTTGTAACAAGGTTATTAAGAGAATCTGGCTTCGCCGTTGACTTTGCTCGTCAGACAGTCGCAAAAGGGGAACACGTGACCCCGGGGCGCTGCAAGCGTCGTAAATATGAGTCAGTTGCCAAGCGTCAGAATTTCGATCACGTGACCGGGGGAAAATGGTCGTAAGTCACTTTTTTCAGGGCCGTTGTAACTTCGAACGGTCACTAAACGAACTGTTGCAAATAGAGGACGACCTGCCCTTTAAATCAGGCTGAATCCTGGGGCCAATCCTGCTCGGAAGAGTTGCTTTGTTTGGCAAGGCCAGTCCTGCCTTTATGCTAATCATCCCTGGGCTCGCAGTACTTACACGAAAGTTTGCGCGCCCAGGGGACCTTGGTTTTGCCAAACAGGCTGATCAAGCAGGGCAAGCTTGAGCTGTTCCATTTTCCCTTACCTGCCTCCCAGGTTGTCTGCTCAACCTGCCACCAGTGCAGTAGAGTAGGAAAGGGGCATTGTAGAGAGGCATTTGCAGGGAGGGATCAAAAGGTAGACGGTGTACACCTGTATGGTTGATCCCTGCTCCTGTTTGCAAAAAATGTGGACCAGTGTTTCTCAATCTTTTCAACTTGAAGATGTGGGGATTTGAATTCCCAGAATTCCCCAGCCAGCAAAGCTGGCTGGGGAACTCTGGGAATTGAAGTCCCCACATCTTCAAGTTGCCAAGGTTGAGAAACACTGGTTTACACTTTAAAAATGGGGACATTTTTGACTTTCTTGACACCCGGACCATGGATATCCCTAGCACCACACTCATATACTGACTCACATTCGGATTATGGTCTACTAAATGCCAAACCTAATCCAAAGAATCAACTAGCTATATACAGCCACTAATTGCAACTAATGGTAATTGAAATGAACAAGATAACGAATCTGCCAACAATTGAATAAAACTATTTATTACTAATGCTAATAGCATTACTGTATTTTTGAATAGGACCTCGAAAGGCGTTTTTAAGGAGCCCCAAATCTGGGGAAAAAAATACTGACAATCGTTCCCTAACGATGCATTTTTCTTTCACAGCGATGATATTTTTACAACAATGCCTTCTTATCCCTAATGACGTCAGAAGAAAGCATTTGTCAGTCACACTGCATTATCCTACATCACAAGACATCATGTGATTTCCCTGTGTTCTCCTCCTAGCCGTGTCAGCTTTCGACGCATGCATTTTGCACCTCCGTGAATTTTATTATCCATGCTTCTGCATGCTGCTTTTTAAACATCCACATCACAACCCCCCCCAAAAAAACAAACAAACAGACAGTTGTGCATTAATTCTATTCACCTACCTGAAACGTATCCACCACCCGGTGAAGAAACTCAATGACGAAAAGCGGTGGCACTTCTGTTTGGATCACGGCCACGAAGAAGATCTTGTGTCGATACACGCTCAGAAGATAATGGTGAGGGGTGGAGATCACCGGGGGCACATTTTCGGCCTCCGAAGCTCGTTCTTGAGCCTCGAAGAAGTAGTCGCAAACCGAACGGCTGATCACGCTCTTCCAGTGTTTCTCCAGGAAAATGTCTCCAGAGGAGTTGATGAGGAAGAGGCTGTGAATCATTGCTGGTCCAGAAGGAGGCCCACCGCTGAGGACCCGTTGCCAACCCAGAGATCAACTGCTCTGTGGCTCCTCAAGTCTAAAAAACAACACACAAATACACACGAGCATGTAGGATTTCTTAAGTCTGTTCTTTCGCCTCAAGGTTTCTCCACCGCAATCAGAATTTGCTGCCTTTCCTGATCTGAGTATGCCATAAGCCAGTGGTTCTCAACCTGTGGGTCGGGACCCCATTTGGGATCGATCGACCATTTCATGGGGGTCGCCAAGCAAGGCTGTCTGCCATTTTTTTTGTCCGCCATTTTTTTTTGTCCGCCATTTTTTTCCCCTTTTCCGGCGGGTGCCTTACCTCCCTTGGGCTGGGCCAGCTGGTGGTCGGCCTGCTCCGTCTCTGCCGCTTGCCTTACGACCGGTTTAGTCCTCGACTTACGACCAGTTTAGTCCTCGACTTACGACCGGTTTAGTCCTCGACTTACAACCGGTTGGGGTCGCGGCATTAAAAAGGTTGAGAACCACTGCCATAAGCTAAGAGGATGAAGTGCAAGCCGGTTTATAACTACCAACACAGTCATCGGCAAGAATGTGGGACGAGCACATGAAGACGGTGCGGGAAGACATTGCAGAATTTAGACGGCTGTTGCAACGTCCAAGGAGAAATTTGAAAAAGGGGGCCAGCCATTGCAGAAGGGCTGGTGGTTTTTCTCAGGTAAGATTTTGCCTTAAGGACTTGTAACCAGAGAGGTAACTGGAGACAAGAGGAACCTGAGCTGCAGCTAAGAACTGGCTTAAAGAATGTCAGGTTAGAAGTTTTGATTTTCAAAACAGGGGCATCCAAGAAAGAGGGACATGTTAAAAAAGAAAAGAAGAAGGAAAGATGGTGGCCATGCACAAAAGTGGGTGGGGCTTTGATCATGTGATCATAAGCCAGTTCATTTGTGGCTTATTAGTCTGTGGAAAGCCAGCTCATTTGTGGCTTATTACCAGGCTGTGAAAACCAGTTCATTTGTGGCTTATTAATCAGGCTGTGCAAAGCCAGTTTATTTGTGGCTTATTAGGCTGTGCAAAGCCAGATCATTTGTGGCTTATTAGGCTGTGCAAAGCCAGTACATTTGTGGCTTATTAAACAGGCTATGCAAAGCTAGCTCATTTGTGGCTTATTAGGCTGTGCAAAGCCAGATCATTTGTGGCTTATTAGGCTGTGCAAAGCCAGTTTATTTGTGGCTTATTAGGCTGTGCAAAGCCAGATCATTTGTGGCTTATTAGGCTGTGCAAAGCCAGTACATTTGTGGCTTATTAAACAGGCTATGCAAAGCTAGCTCATTTGTGGCTTATTAGGCTGTGCAAAGCCAGATCATTTGTGGCTTATTAGGCTGTGCAAAG
>NW_015386783.1:730444-739161 GCF_001527695.2 Protobothrops mucrosquamatus
GCAAAGCCAATTCATTTGTGGCTTATTAGGCTGTGCAAAGCCAGTACATTTGTGGCTCATTCAAAGAACCATGGTAAACGATTCAATTTGGCTCAATCTATCAACCAGGACCCGGTGTCTCCGGAAGTCAGATCCTGAGTTCAGATCAAATCGACACGTTCTTTGCAAGGGATTCCCACGGATCCCGACCCAGAAGGTCCAAGCCAGGCAGGAGACCCTAAGCTTACCTTCTTCCGGAGCCCCTGACCCCAATTCACAGCCTCCGCATCGCAGCCGCCGCTTCCTCAAATAAACCGTGATCGGGGGGGGGGAAATAGATCCCTCGGAAGCCGCCCACCCTCGCCGTTGATTGGCCAGCGGAGGACCCCCCCCCTTTCCTCCTATTCCGTGTCGCCGCCGTCGCCGGTTCCTGACAGCTCCGATTGACAGAACTGGTGTCGCTGGGGCAGGGCGGGGCCTCCTAATGCCGTCCATCGATTGGTCGGTAAGGCCCGGCATCGCTCCCGAGTGGCAGCCCGGCAGGCCGGTAAACGCTGAGCCGAGGGAAAAGAAGAGCAAGAGATTGGCTGGTCTTGAAAGGCTCGCGCGAACCAGGGAGGCGGGTCGCTGCGGCTCTATAGCAACGGGGCAGTTGCTACGCGGTCAGGTGAAGTTCCCCTTCTCTTCGGCGGGCGGCATGTGACGGGCGGGCCGCGCATGCGCATTTAGGTAAGCGGGGGGGTGCCTTGGCGACGTTTTCGCGCTGCTTTGCGCCCCTCCTGCTTCGCCTTCTTGACGAACGTCCAGTCCTCAGTTTGCGACCAAGTGGCTACAGAAGGAAAAGGGGACAGGCGCTGCTGCTTAGCGGTGTCAGTGTTCCCACCCTCAGCTTGGGTGTGTCAGAGCAGCCCTCAAACTAACAACGTCAGTACAGGGAACAGGGGGTTGGACTAGATGACCTCCAAGGTCCCTTCAAACTATTACTATTATTATTATTATTATTATTATTATTATTATTATTATTATTATTATTATTATTATTATTATTAGATGAAAAGCTGTGGCATATTCTTACTGCCTTGATGGTTGCAACTGACCGCATTGCCAGGCAAGTCAAGCGTCATCAGCTCCCACCTTTTTTTCCCTTTCTTTTTTTAAGGACAAGATGTTCTTGTGTGGGGGTGGAAATCCCTCAGGCATTAGTACAGAGCCTTCAGCTGCTGGCAGGAGCAGAAGATCATCAGGTCTGAAGCTGGTTAGGCTTAAAAAGGGAGGGTTGAGTTTAGGTGGACGTGGCAGCCGATGCAGCAAGGAGCGGCAGTCTGGGGTAGTGGTGAAATTGCTGGATTAGAAACCAGGAGTCCATGAACGGAATTGGAATTGGAATTGGAATAGGAATAGAATAGAATAGAATAGAATAGAATAGAATAGAATAGAATAGAATAGAATAGAATAACAGAGTTGGAAGGGACCTTGGAGGTCTTCTAGTCCAATTCCCTGTTCAAGCAGAAGAACCTCTGCCATCTCAGACAGGTGATTGTCTAGTCTCCTCTTAAAAATCTCCAGGGATGGAGCACCCACGATTTCTGGAGGCAAGCTGTTCCACTGGTAAATTGTCTTCGCTGTTAGGAAGTTTCTCCTTAATTCCAGGTTGCTTCTCTCTTTGGTCAGTTTCCATCCATTGCTTCTTGTCCTGCCTTCAGGTGCTTTGGAGAATAGCTTGACTCCCTCTTCTTTGGGGCAGCCCCTGAGATATTGGAACACTACTACCATGTCCCCCCTCGTCCTTCTCTTCATTAGACACTAGAATACCCAATTCCTGCAACTGTTCTTCATACGTTTAGCCTTCAGCCCCCTAATCATCTTTGTTGCTCTTCTCTGCACTCTTTCTAGAGTCTTAACATCTGATTGCACCAGTATGGCTAATGTTTTGAGTTTTTTGACTGTGGGAGTGTCTAGAAAAAGAGAAGAATAGGAACAAAACAGGGCAGGGATAGCTGGCTTTTAAAGCTCCCCCATTGCCTAGCCGGAGGGAAGACTGACCAGACTGACAGAGAGGAGTGATCCTTCTTGGAACGCCCACCCAAGTGCCCTACTCAATCTAGTTGGGTGTGTGTGTGTGTTATGGGTCCCTCGGGGCATCCGGGCAGATGGTAGATGGCCTTCTCATAGCATCCCCTTCCCGGTGGGTTAAAGCCTCTCCCGCAGGTCCAGTTAGCCCCATCTTTTGGCAGGCGGATGAAAACAGCCCTCTTTTGTGAACTTTGGAAGCCAGCCTTAATTAGCAGCGGAGATTTCAAGATATTGTTTTTCGTGCTGGAAAATATTTTCCTATTTTAGCATTGCAAGCTGCCGGCCGCCAACAAATAGGCCGCATCTGAAGAAATCAGTAATTAGGGGAATCCTGCTCCTAATAGTTCGTCAGAGGAGAGAGTCTGGGCCTGGGAAGAAAGCTTTCAGGCTAGCTGGGACCCTCTGCTGTCCCGCCAGCCAGCCAGCCAGCCCCAAAGCAGCTTCTGCCATCTGGGGCCTGCTGGAGGAGTCAAATCTTCCTAGTTCTGCGATGGTCTTTTGCCGTTGCTAGTCCATAGGGGCTGAATGTCACTTTAGCCTTTTGATTGTGCATCCGTGTCCTTCAGGCCCGACCTTCAGCGTGTCTCGGGGCTCCTACTTCGGCAGGTCCCCATTCACGGCAGAGCTCTTTCGGATAAGGGGAAAAGGAGTCACCTCCCACGTAGCTGAGCTCCAGAAGGGTAAAAAGGCGTAGAGGAGAGGGGAAGAAAGAGAAGAAGAGAGGACAAGAAGAAAGGAGAGAAAGAGTAAGAGGAGGAAGGGGAGGAAAGGAAAGGGCAGAGAAGGGGAGAGGAGAGGAAGAGGGCAAAGGGGATGGAAAAGGGAGAGGAGGAGAGGAGGAAGGAAAGGAGGAAGGGGAGGGAAGAGAAAGAAGAGAATGGGAAAGGAAGGGGAGGAGAAGACTGACAATCATCCATTAAGACTGGAAACAACTGATTTAATCTTTGGCAGCAGCTTCTAGCCTCAAATCATTAGCAAATGATGCCAAGGGAATGCCCTTTGCTTCTCCCCCCCCCTCCCCCGTCCCACAATGTTAAACCTTATTGGGGTCTGCAAATCTTGGGACAAGATGGTAGCTAAACAACAGAACGGAGAGACTTCTTTGTGCAAGTGCTGGTGCTTACAAGAGAGGCCCCCTGCCCGCCCCCACCCCCATGCTAATGATGCAAGGCTTGGCCTCCACTAACACCAAGTTTATGAGACGGTTAAGAGATCCCGAGGGCCTTGTGAATCCCAGGCAAAAGCAGCTGGTGCCCTGAAGTAGCAGCCTCCCATTTATGTTAACCCTTGCCGTGCTGCAGCGACCGACGGCCGGACGGCTGGGCATCAAAGCTCCCTCTGAACCTGGGAATCTAGGAAACCCCTTGGAGGCCCAAAGCAGCCTGGCCGGGATCTTTAATGACTGAGTAGACAAAGTCAAGGTTTCCGCAGGTGAGAATTACACCTGATGAAAGTGCCTCTGGCCCTCAACGATTATAGGTAGAAGCATTTGGAAGGACACACAAAGATAATCCGACGTACGACCACAACTTTTTTTTTAGTGCTGTTGTAACTTCAAACAGTCACTAAACGAACGGCTGTAAGCCGAGGACCACCAGTACGAAGGACAGTCCTTCAACGCCTGCGGTGAGGAATCCTGCGGACGTGGGTATAAGAAGTAAAATAGTTTTGACTTATTGTATGACACCTAATCCAGAATCAAAGTTCAGCTCAGACTTTCACAAAGAAGCTGGCATCGTCTCAAAAGGTGGCTTAAGGGTAACCTGAATTGCCACATTCCAGAGGTCTACTCAAACGGCACACTCCAGCCATTTACCTACCATCTATCGGTTGCCGGTGTTTGCAGCCCAGATCTGCTACGTCAGAAATTAAGAAGGCTGAAGTGATTTGCTTGTTCCATAAAGTAATGCGATGAAGCAATGGGCTGCCGTTAAAAATGGCATGTGGGAATGACCTCAGGGATAGGATAAAGACTAAACAAGGGTCGGATAAGAGGCAGCTGAGCCCACCGAAGGAATGGGGGCATGGCAAATGTCTCTGAAGGGACCCTCTCCAGCTTCTTGGACTGTAAAGACCAGGAGGGAACTTTATATTAGTTTAAAAGTACAGGTAGTCCTCAACTTACAAAAATTCATTTAGTGACTGTTCAGAGTTACGACACTGAAAAACGTGACTTAGGGCCATTTTTCACACTTGCAACATTTTTCACATTTGCAGCATCCCCATGGTCACATGATCAAAATTCAGATGCTTGGCAAGGGGTTCATCTTTATGACGGTCGCCGTGCCCTGGGATCACGTGATCTGCTTTTGTGACCTTCTGTCAAGCAAAGTCAATGGGGAAGCCAGAACAACCATGATGCTAACTTAAGAACTGCAGTGTTTCACTTAACAACTATGGCAGACGGGGCAAAACTCACTTAGCAAATGTTTCATTCGACAACATAAATTTTGGGCTCAATTGTGGTGGTAAGTTGAGAATTACCGATAGTCATGGATGATGCTTCTTGTCTGGAGTAGCTCACAAAGCTGGCATCCGTTGTGCTACTTTCAGAGTGGAAGAAGGTCTTTTGAACATCTCAACTGATGTGGAAATGTGCCCTGATGTGCGACTTCACACAGCACACTAAAATCATAATATGATGTCGCTTGAACCTTCGCCATCTGTAATTGAAAACCCTCTTTGTGGCTTAGCATATTTTACAAACTGAGCCTTTTGTGATTCAGACATTGAAGCAGGGTTAACAAAACCATAACTTGAATGAGATGGAAGAACCAGGTCATTGAATCTCAACTCTCCAAAGAGACTTTGTAAAACTCCAAGAATACTTGTCATTTGCATCTGGAATAGTTTCATTTCATTGTTAAAAATCCAGCTTCAAAATCAGGTCCGTTCATAAAGGCTGTTTTCTTTGATTATTAATTTCAGGCAAATCCTAACTTGGTTGAGCTAATGAAGCAGTGACACTCTTTATAATCTTTTTAGTATGTTAATATTTGCATTTACATACTTTCAATTTACATAAATTACATTACATTACATGATTACACTGCATTACAATACATTCCATTCATTGACTTAATATACTATAATAAATAGGTTTATCACAAACCTATCCCCATTTTAGCTGAAAATGTGAAAACCCAGCTTGCAAAAGTTACTTGATAGTTCAATATGTTCTGTACAGCCAGAAAAACTGGATTCCTCGTGTAAAGCATTAATAGGTGAACACAAGTAAATGTAATAATACAGAATTGAAGAAGAGGAGGTAAATATGGGTAACTGAATTATATTACGTGTGAAAAATAAGGACAGATTGGTACTTAATAGAACAGCCATGAAGTCCTTGCAAAAGATTAAAATGCTATCATGTGTTTGTACCCCGAAGATCAGAATAGTGCAAGCCATACACTGCACTTCCGTGACACTCTACGGAAGGAAAAGTTGAAGAAGCAGGATAGAAAGAGTATTGATGCTTTTGAAGTTTGGCACTGGAGAAAACTCCTGAGAATACCGTGGACATCCACTAAAACAATGGACCATTGAACAAATCAACCCACTCGAAGGACAGATGACTGGCCTCAAATTATCTTACTGTACTTCAGACACATCCTGTGAAGATTTAGCTCTTTGGATTAAAGTCTCATGTTGGGAAAGGCGGAAGGAAACAGAAGATGTCTAATAGCAAGGTGGATTAATTTTCTTACAGTGGCCCTGAGTGCACCATTGGGAGATTTGAAGCATGAAGTTAAGGACAGATCATCATGGAGAAATCTATCTATTGCAGGGGTCTTCAAACCTGGCCCTTTTATGACTTGTGGACTTCAACTCCCAGAATTCCTCAGCCAGGCACACGTGCCTGGCTGAGGAATTCTGGGAGTTGAAGTCCACAAGTCATAAAAGGACCAGGTTTGAAGACCCCTGATCTATTGGGTCACTAAGAGTTGAATTCGGCTTGATGGCATTTAATCAGTCAATCTTGCTCCTAACCATGGCACAAAGATCCCTTTGTCTTCGCATTCTCAGCCCATGAATGAATGGGGCGAGCTTCAGTCATCTTTAGCTGTGTTGAGATCAAATTTGACGGTCGTATCTATACTTTTACCCTGGAATTTGTCCAGTCCAAATTTGTAAGACCTATCCTTGCTGTTCGAAGATGCATCAAAAATGCTGCCTTATAGATACAGGCTTTGTTTATGTCGTTGCCGGAACCTAGTATTATCACGTTAATTTCATGGGTCATGTGATCGTGACTTTGTCTATGGAGATTTTCAGTGATCCAGGTCATGGTTGTCTCAAGGTGCTTTTTCACGAGGCAACTGGACTTAACAATTGTGGCAAGAAAGATTGTCAAATGGGGCAAAACTAACTTAACAAATGTCTCAGAAATTTTGAGCTCAATTGTGGTCATAAGCCAAGGACTACCTGTATATTATTTTATATGTACCCACTTTTTAAATTATAACTCATAATGTAGCACATTCTGCCGCAATAAAGATTTGTTGTTGTTGATGTTGTGTCTTTTCTTTCTCTGACCAAGAACAGCCTCGAATTGTGTAGAAATCTGCTTGCCTCCAGTGTTTGGAGAGCACTCAAGTCAGTCCCTGGGAACGGAGGAAGGGCTGGACGTGGGTTGGCAAGGAAAAGAAAAAAATTCAGGCTGGTCTAGTTTTCTGCCAGTCCAAGGATGGGTGGGGAGGAACTCAGCCTGAGAAAAAACGTCTGTTAAGCCTTGTTCCCCAGGAATATTGTACTTGAAAGAGCCAGCCTGCCCATTCATGTTTAAGATGACAAATGAAACAATTCTCTACAAATAAATCTGTTTCGATTTTGTTCCAGACATCCAGAATTCTCTGGTTCTGAAATCCCTGGGCTACCGTTATTTGATTTTGTGTGCTGAGCTGTGATATTTTACCAGGTAAAACAGGTGAATTTTAGAGCTTAGGCTTTAATTCTTTAATGCTCCCCTCCCTTTGGATGGATACACAGGTGCAAATAAAGGTTGTTTAAATATATTTTATTCTATAGCAGTGGTTCTCAACCTGTGGGTCGGGACCCCATTTGGGGTCGATCGACCATTTCACGGGGGTCGCCAAGCAAGGCTGTCCGCCATTTTTTTTGTCCGCCATTTTTNCGGCATTAAAAAGGTTGAGAACCACTGTTCTATAGTATAGTGCAGGGGAAGTCAACCTTGGCTCTTTTATGACTCGTGGACTTCAACTCCCAGAATTCCTGAGCCAGGAGTTGAAGTCTACGAGTCATAAAAGAGCCAAGGTTGCCTACCCTTGGTATAGTGAGATGAATAAAAAGTAAATAGTACTAATATGAATAACAGAATAACAGAATTGGGAGTTTGGAGGTCTTCTAGTCCAACCCCCTCCTCAAGCAGGAGACCCTATACTAGGGGTCCGTAACCTTGGCAACTTGGCTGGCTGAGGAATTCTGGGAGTTGAAGTCCACAAGTCTCCAAGTTGCCAAGGCTGAAGACCACCAGCCCTATTGGAAAAGACAGAGATCCGGTGGAGGTTGGGAAACGTTGCTTACTCGCGCGTAAGGCCCGTGGGAAGGTCAGCAGCGATTTACTCTCGAGTAGAGGCAAAGGAGGACCAAAGGACTCGACGCTCCCGCCCACCGACGTGTCAACTTGGGAGCGGCCCCGAAGGAAGGGATCGGGGGCGTCTGCAAGGCTGGAGATGCCCTCTTACTCGGGAGTCAGCACGCCTCCAACTTACTGCCCAAAGAGCACGGAAAAGGGCCGCGCAAGTCCGGCCCGGTTGCTGATGCGCGTCTGCTGGGCTTTACTGGCGACCGACGGGCTCCCCTGGATGGCAGAGAGGCCGGCTTACGCTTGAGGAAAGGCGCAGGCGAGGCGGGCGGCCCTTCTCACGGCACCGCTGCAAGCTTCCCTGCACTTACTCCCGAGTAAGCGCGCAAGGAGGGATCCAGAGGCTCCCTCGCCCGCAGACTGCAAAGATGCGCGCTGCGCGGCTTTCCAACCTGGCCTCCGCGCCTGCGCAGAAGCGCGCGCCCCCCCTCCCTCCCTCCCTCCTCGCCAGCCTCCCTCTGCCCAAATCGCGCGCACACACATACATACACAGACCGTGGCTGCTCCTTCCACCCGCCGCCCCTCCCTCCTCGCCCGTTTCCGCGCTGCTCCTTCCTCGCTCGGAGAGGCTGTTCCCACACCCCTCCCCCGCCGCCGGCTCCTCCCCGCGCGGGCTGTTCCGCTGCCAAGGGCCTCTCCGCCCTCCGCAGCGCTAGGGACCCAAGATGGCCGCCGTGTCAGTTTGGGTCTTCGCTGCCGTCTGGCCTCGGGCGCCCGGGCTCCGCCTCTCGTAGGCCCCGGTGAGTCTCGGGCGCCGCCGCGGGGCTTCGGCCGGCCTCGGCGGAGGGGCGGCGGCGGCGGCGGGGGCGGGGGCCGCCGGCCGCGCCGCCGAGCCGGCGGCGGGGGGGAGAGAAAGGGCCCTGCGCGGGCTTCTCGCGTCAGGCCCCGCGGCCTGGTCCGGCCCGGCCGACGCTCGCGCTGCGCCAGGCCCGCGGGGGCCGCGGCAGGTGCAGGCCGCCTTCGCCGAGGGCCGAGCCGCAGGCCCCGGTCCGCCCGCCCAGCCGGCCTGGGCCACGGAGCCTCCTCCGGGCGGCTCGCAGGCCGGAGAAGAAGCGGCGGC
>NW_015386783.1:740051-753292 GCF_001527695.2 Protobothrops mucrosquamatus
GGGGTGTCTATTGGAAAACATGAATCAGAAGTAGGAAATACTCTTGTTTGAAAGAAACAAGAGCAATTTGGGGCCAAAAAACGTATATGCTATGATTAACTGGCCCTCTTTCTCCGATCATCTGTTTTCCCATTGTGTGAAACTCCTTCAGCATAGGGATAAGGGATAACGACTCTATGGATATAAAGAATTTTTCACCATGGTAAAACTCGCTAACCCGCTGTACACTGAGTGGATTTTGGAGGCAATTAAAAAGGTCAAGAAGCAAAAACAGCGGCCATCAGAAGAGAGGATATGCAATGCTGTGTCTTCATCCCATGGTTTGGATCGCAAAACTGTCCTGGAACAGTTGGAACTGAGTGTTAAAGATGGGACTATTTTAAAAGTTTCTAACAAAGGACTTAATTCCTACAAGGATCCAGATAACCCTGGGCGAATAGCACTTCCTAAACCACGGAACCATGGAAAGTTGGATGGTAAACCAAATGTGGACTGGAATAAACTGATTAAGCGGGCAATTGAGGGCTTGGCAGATTCTTCTGGTTCATCTTTGAAGAACATTGAACGTTACCTGAAAGGGCAGAAGGACGTGTCAGCTTTGTTTGCCAGCAGTGCCCCTTCTACCTTTCACCAGCAGTTGCGGTTGGCCGTTAAGCGTGCCGTTGGCCATGGCCGGCTCCTTAAAGATGGACCTTTGTATCAGCTCAACACGAAAGCAGCCACAAATGCAGATGGGAAAGAGAGTTGTGAATCTCTTTCTTGTCTTCCTCCAGTTTCACTCCTTCCACACGAAAAAGATAAGGTAAGAATTGCATGCTTGCTGAACCTTGCTAGCGGTCAGGAATGATACCCAGGTCTACCTTGAATGGTAGAGTTGCAGAATTGTAGAAATGTAACTACTAAGCCAGGGGTAGGCAACCTTGGCTCTTTTATGACGTGTGGACTTCAACTCCCAGAATTCTGGCTCAGGAATTCTGGGAGTTGAAGTCCACACGTCATAAAAGAGCCTAGGTTGCCTACCCCTGTACTAAGCTGCGTGCTGGAATTTTCCAGTTCAGTTCTTGGCTCAGAAGCTGACTTTATGTCATTATGTCAAGACCTCTCTTTATCAGGCTATGCCATCTGCAGTGTCAGGATTACAGTGCTACCTTGCAAGGTTATTGAGAGGATGTTTGAGAATGTACATGTAAATTCTCTAAGGTGATACATAATCGATAAGCAGCCTGTTGAATTTTGTAAAAAAAAAAACTCTTGAGAGAATCATTTTTGAAGGATGGCACATGTACTGAATTTATCTAGTGCATAATTGTCACTGCTGCTGGTTGTTTCACGGGAGAGTAAAATTTGTCAGTGGGAATATTTTTTCATTATCTTATTAAGTATGTACGTTATTCAGATTCCCAGATCCTCTCAAAAATAGGGATGGATTTAATATGGCAAGATTAAAATTTAGTTTTTAACATAATGGTATCAATTGATAATCCTAAATTTGGGGGCCTTGGGTGGTTTTAACCACCCCTGGCTGGTTTTAAATGAGCTTTGTAATTAAATAGTGCTCATCCTGGTAGTACTTGGATTAGAGACCACCAGGAACTCCAGGACTGTAGACTAGATTGGGAAATCAAGATGGTAATTGGAAATCATGTTGATGTTATTGCCAAGAACATCTGGTGTTTGTGTTTGTATCAGAAATCAAGCTTGACTCAAAGGTGTCCTTACAATAATAGCATTTGTGTGTATTTAAAAGAATATAACAGTCGTATCTGTTACTTGATATTATTGAGTTGTTGTTACATTATTGTTCAAGATAGGCTCCAACTTTTCAGTTTTCTCTTCTCTGAGCTACTAACTTGCAGAATGTTATAAAATATATTCAATGTTTGCTATTACAATCTTTTCTGAAACAGAACTCTTACCTTGTCTGGGAATGGTATAAGGCAGGGGTAGTCAACCTTGGCTCTTTTATGACTTGTGGACTTCAACTCTCAGAGCCAGCTAAGCTGGCTCAGGAATTCTGGGAATTGAAGTCCAGGAGTCATAAAAGAGCCAAGGTTGACTACCCCTGGTATAAGGTCTCCTGCTTGAACAGGGGATTGGACTAGGAGACCTCCAAGGTCCCTTCCAACTCTTGTTATTCTGAAACTGCATTTATACTTTTAGGTTAGACCCTGGTTATCACCAGAGTGTTTTTAAGTGGTGTGATAAACATACTTTGTTTGCCCTGTTGTTCTTCCTTTAGTCTTTATTGATCCCTTGTTAGTGTTATTCAGTGGTCATCATTAGGGTAATAAGTAAAGGGCTATGCATTGCTTCAGAGTCAAATCCTAAAAGGTATTTTGGAGCATCAGTAAAGCACTTGCCTGTAACTCATAATCAGTTATGACTTCTCCTGAGATCACACAGCAACTGCAGAGGGTGATCCTAGGAAAGGATGCGGCTGATTTAAAGAGGGCAGATGGTACTACATTAACAGTGGCATCCAGCTAGAGTCCTAGGATGCACTTGAATTCCTTTCACTAGTCGTAAAGCACAGTTGTTTTCAGAAGTAGGGAGAGGATAAAATTGGGAATCGGGATACAGTCGCAAGAGAAGAAAGTTTGAGTGTCATATTTGCTTGATGATCCTTAAATATAATTCCAATGGAAGTGGTGTAATAGTCTGTAACAGTTAAGTTGACAGCAAAGTGTCCACAGAAGGAAGTTGGCAAGCTACTCAATTTTTTTCTAAACCCAAGCTTGTTGGATGACAGATAGTTGGCTCCTAAACTCAGCTCACCTTTACATTGAGTAAGAATAGTATTGGGCAACCTGTTGGACAGCAATGTGACCATCAAGAGTTTTGCTAGTCAAAGATGTAGCTTATGGCAGAGAATTTAGCAAGCTGGGGCTTGAGTCTGCTATATGTTGTCATTGAGTCTGCACGATGTTGTCATTCTAAGGTCTCCTTGAGTTTTAAAGTACCATTGATCTCTGAATGATTTTTCTGTATACAGTATGTCAATTATGTTGACAGTTTTAAAGTTAACCCATTTTCTTTTGAGTCTTGATAGATTTGAAATCTAAGAATGAAGTAAATGAATTGCCAATGTAAAGTCTAATAGATTTATATGTATACAAATATTACTGTGTAACCCTGTTTACATTTTTGGGGAGGATGTTTATTTGTTAGATTTATGTTCTGCCTTGAGTCTTATTTGCCTATCTCCTTGCTAGAGTGACTCTTGTTACATTTACTGTCTTGTTTAAAGGGAAAAGTTCCATATTTCTGGAAACCTACAATCCTTCCCATTTAAGGGGAACTATATTTTGTATATTATAACTTAAACTTTATGACTTGCTATTTAGTACAGGATTGCCTGGATCCTACCATTGGGATTTATTCAGCAAATTATGTTTAAAACTATTTCTTAGGCAATATGTGATTCCAGTCTATAGACTTTAGAGATTGCTGGCCAGTAATTAGCTTATATTTCTTTGTTGATCAGAGTATAGAGATGTTTCTTTTCATTATGGCTATCAGGGAAGCAACAAGTGAATGAGGGAAGAATCTTTTCTCCACCAGACTTGTCACTCACCATCATGGAATTCTTATTTGCTTGTGGGCTACCAGACAAGCTGCTAAAAACAAACCTAGTGTAAACAGATGCTGTTCCAAATCCACATCATCCAAAATAATTGCCCCTTTATCGAACTATTCAAGAAGGTAGTGCCATACACCTTGGAGAACATTTGAATATTTTTGCATGCTTTTTGCTAGTGCGTAAGCAGCACCAACACTTAATTTATTATCTGTCAGTTTAATTTCTCAATTGTAACTCCTTGGAGCATCTTCATATGGTGGTGTGAACGGAGCATGGTTGTTTTTTTAAAGTGTAATATAAAGGAACAGTCTGGAAATCCATATATTTTGATTAACATTGTTTTAGAAGTCCACAAAGAGCCTCTTGGTAATATTTTCTTAAAAGTTCAGGCCCTTAAACAGTGAGACACAGCGTGTTCGTGTTTGAGCTACGGAGCTGTCTGTCTAATACTGGGGTAGGCCACCTTGGCTCTTTTATGACTCGTGGACTTCAACTCCCAGAATTCCTGAGCCAACCAAGCTGGCTCAGGAATTCTGGGAGTTGAAATCCACGAGTCATAAAAGAGCCAAGGTGGCCTACCCCTGGTCTAATACATTTCGTCTCCTTTCATAGTTGTGCTGACGTGTTTTGTAAGGTTAATACAGAGTTGGTCTGGAGTCAGGCACTGCCAAAAACAAATGCAGATAGTCCTCGAATTATAATCACAACTGAGCCCAACATTTCTGTTGCTAAGTGAGGCATTTGTTAAGTGAGTTTTGCCCCATTTTATGATCCCCATTGTCTTTGCATGTTAGAAGATTGCAAAAGGTAATCATCTGACCCTGGGGCACGGCAGCTGTCCTAAATATGAGCCAGTTGCCAAGCGCCTGAATTTTAATCATGTGACCGTGGGATACTGCAATAGTTGTAAGTGTGAAAAATGGTGATAAGTCACTTTTTGGGTGCTGTTGTAACTTTGAACAGTCACTAAATGAATTGTTGTAAGTTGAGGACTACCTGTAAATAGATAAATAGCCCAACATAATTTTCAGAGTGAATTTCCCTAGCCCTCTCATTGCCAGCTGTTCAACACAACTTTAGAAAAAATGTACTTTGATGTGTGGGATCATTTTTACAAAGTTTACTTACTATAAGTTGCAGAAATACTACTGACTTGTAAGCTGAACTATGGTGTGGTTTGTACAGAAATACTTGTTTACTAAAAATACTGTAAAATTTGCAAGTTGTATGTGCAGAACTATTTTCTATATGTTGGCTGGTTGAGTTCAGGTTCTTTTGTAAAATGATCTTGCCATTTTTCAGATACAGTTGAATTATCTAACGTATGACAGTCTTGAAACTTTCTAATAAAATATTTTAAATTATAGCAGCATTCTGAAAGGTCTTGTGGAATAAAAGTTTCCTTATTTTAAAGAGCGATATATGATTCCTTAGGGAAAATTATTTGAGAAACTGAGTGCTTTCAGATATTTTGTGCCTGGAACTCCTGTTGTTTGTTTCTGTTGGAAATTGTGGTCCATAACAGCTGGAGGGACCTATGTTAGGAAAGTCTAGCAGCTGTATATGCTTATATTTTGGAAAACCTCTAAAATAGTTGCTCCTAATTCTCAAAGTAAATGTTTTCTTTGGCCCCCAATGCTTCAAAAGAAACACCATCTAGTAAATTATGGAGAATGCGTGTTTATATTGGCTAATAGCTCAATTCATTGCATGGGAGCCAATGTATTGTGCCAAGACATAAAGACAACTCTTTGTGATTCAAAACTTAATTGACCTGAAACAGTGGTTAGATGATATTGCTTTGTTTGGATCATTGTATTTCAGTTTAATAACCTAAACTAAATATGAGAATGCCTTCACTCTTTTCATGAACTGGCAAACAAACCAGGAAGTGTTCCATTAGCTATAGTTCCTTGTCCAAGACGAACTAATAAATTATGATTGCCAGGGCATTAATATTTTCCCTAGCTTTTAACTGTAATTTTCCAATTTAAGAAGTAGAAAATCTTCCACGTTTGCTTGTTTGGTAATTCATACTTACCTTATTTCTTGGCTGTTCATTGAACTGACTCAACCATTTCCAGCAATTTACCAGCAATTTACTTTTCTTTGCCTTTGGTGAGAGTCTGAATATCTTGGATTTGCAAACTAGCCCAGACACCATGTTCAATTGCAAGGCATTAGAAAAGTTCTGATCCAAAACAGCTGGAGGTTGCCTGGTTGCTTAGCCCTATTGTATGTGCTACATATGTTTTCTGAGTCACTCTTAGTAATCCAGTGTAACATAAAATATTGCATGGAGTGTCAAAGCTGTTAGTTTTTGAATGCTTCTGATTCTACAGAATTACTGGTGGGGTGATGGTACTGTTGAGTTCTGTTCTGTGCATGTCCTTTGAAACAGTTTTGAATGGTTAAAATTAAGATGACTCTTGGGATCATCTTAATTCTAGCATAACATGGGGCACCAAACTGGATAAGGTTGTTCTAAAATTTCAGTTGCGAATTTAAGTACATGTTCTAGAATAATAGCCATTAATAACCAGAGCCCAAAACTGCACGGCCCGCCCACAAAACCTGTCTTTGAGATTATGATGACGACCCAGAGGAGAATGATATGTATCCACCTTCCATGGAATATAGTCTTTTAATATTTCCAGACTTTTTCAAATATACTCAGTTTAGTGAATAGCTTCTTTTAGATCTCAGCCACGTCCTTTGACTGCTGTAGTTTTGAAGTCAAAAGGTTGACAAAGTCTTGTGTGTGTCACTGGGCTTTCACTAGCACTTGATAGAATCACGATTGCCAAAAGAACAAGAGAAGTAAAACATTGGTATTGGTCACTTGTAAGCTATTCATTTCAGTTTCTATTTGAGCTGTTCATAGCCATCACCTCCCTTGAGTCAGAACCAAAGCAGTTTCTCTCCAAGAATTTGAAATTAGTGGAGCGGGGAAACAGGATCACAAGCAAAAAGCATGGCTGGCTCAGGAATTCTGGGAGTTGAAGTCCACGAGTCATAAAAGAGCCAAGGTTGCCTACCCCTGATCTATACTATCTTAGAACACAAATATTTGAAGCAGTAATAAAACACATTGATTTTGTAAAACAAATCCAGACAATTTACCATATAAATAAAATACAAGATAAAGTTTCATTTGAGTCAAACTCAATTTGCAGTGATTTCATTGAAACACCAGTGTAGTTTTCTGAGAAAATAAGGTAGTTTACTTCCAGCGTATTTTTAAAAAAGTCTTGATCTCTGCTGGTCTATGACTGTAATAAAGACTGATTTGATTTAATTTCCTAATCAGTAGCCTGGTAGTCTCCCATCTGATCTGCTCTTGGTTCCATTTTGAGATCACCCAAGGTTAGCTAGGCCCTGTCACTTGATATATAGGTTACAAATTTGCTGTTACAATTAAAATGTTTTTAATAACCGCATATTTTATATTTTAAATAAATACGATTCAGACTTCTTGTCACGCAGCCCATTTGCATTATCGGAACTACAGACTATTTCTTGAATGCATCTATGAACTAAGGATTTTTGTTTGGCTTTATTTGTGAATCCCAGCAAAATTGCTTACTTAGTCTTTCGGTACGCAAAATCTTCTAGAACAGTGGTTCTCAACCTTTTTAATGCCGCGACCCCAACCGGTCGTAAGTCGAGGACTAAACCGGTCGTAAGTCGAGGACTAAACCGGTCGTAAGTCGAGGACTAAACCGGTCGTAAGTCGAGGACTAAACCGGCCGTAAGTCGAGGACTTTCCCTGCCCGGGAGCGCCGCGCATGCGTGGTTCCGCCCCCTGTGCCGGCCGAGGCGTAGCTGGCAAGCGGCAGAGACGGAGCAGGCCGACAACCAGCTGGCCCAGCCCAAGGGAGGTAAGGCACCCGCCGGAAAAGGGGGAAAAAATGGCGGACCAAAAAAATGGCGGACAGCCTTGCTTGGCGACCCCCATGAAATGGTCGATCGACCCCAAATGGGGTCCCGACCCACAGGTTGAGAACCACTGTTCTAGAAGCTTAATTGGGTAAACCAGTGTTTCACCAAAAGATTCTGTGTGTCTGTATTTTAACGTATTTGTGCTCAGATTTCATTTTAAACGGGATCATTACAAGTTTCTTTTATTGGCTGTCCCTTAAAAATCTGTTTTAATCACCGTTTTTTTATCCATGTTAAATGGTAAGATAGCGCAGTGTTATTAAAATCTTCTGCTTTATTGGCATTTTTGGATGGGTTGCTTAGAGCTATTTTAAATGAACCATTCTGCCAGAGAAATCTTTAGTCATAAGAGAGCATAATTCAAATAATTTCTGTTCTTACTAATGAGAGTAGTTTGCAATACAGCTGCAGTTCCTTTTGCCAAAAGGAGAATAGCTAATACTGCTTAGCCCAGGGAGGAAATAAACAAGCTATTTATATCTGTACTCATAATGCTGGGGATTGCCTCTCTGATTTGACAGGAGAGGCCTTCTCAACCTTTGGACGAAGTCTCCTCAAGATGCAACCTGCAATACAATATCTATATTCCTCTTAGCAAGCTCCCGTTGATTTACGTAGTTCTAATTATGTTTGAGTAGCTATTTATAGACTCAGCTTAAAACCTTAGCTAAACTAAGACAAAATATATTTCGTTTGATTTTTTTTTAATTTAGAAAACTGATCAAGGTTGAAGCCTTGAGGCCAGTTCGGTCTACCAGTTAAGGCACCTGGTCAAAAACCAGGAGATTGTGAGTTCTAGTCCAATTTGGTGACTTTGGGCCAGTCCCTCTGTCTCAGCCTAGGACATTAAGCTTAGGCGACATGCCAGATGTCAATTCCTGATGCAACCCATGATCAACACTTGATTGATTTTTTTATTTTTTTTAAAAAAAAGGACTTTTCACTTGCAGAAAAAACTAGGAAGGAAAAAAAATCAAGAGGTTTATAGTAGCGAAGTCTCTCTTAAAACCTAGTTCTAATTTTAGTTTTTGTTGACGTAGCGTTATCAGTCTCTTAAAATTCCTTATGAAAGATCCTAAACTGAAAGGTACTTTTTGTGTTAAACAAGGGTGCAGCAGCCAACAACCATCCTGTAGAGGAAATGGAACATTGCATGCTCACAGTAGGGGTAGACTAAGAATAGAAGTAACTGAAACATTAGGTGGTTTTACACAGCATTTTGAAGGCACTAGTGAGTTGCTTATTTCCCATAGGAAAGTAGAGTTATTTGCTATAAAACCACTATTTTTTGTTTACCCTCTTTGCTTTATTTAAATTTCACATTATTTAGACACTGATTGATAGAAGTAACATTTTTATTTGTTTGGACTAGATGGCTTAAATCGCTTGTTCCAGTTTTGTAATTCCTTTGTTCTCCACTTTTGAGGCTGGAAGTTGGGATATTGAGTTATGGAGGTTCTTGCCATTTTCTGAGTCTTAGGTTTCCTATCTGAGGTCATGCAAAACCTATTCTCAGTAATGGTTGTTCTAAGGGTTCAGTATCCTCCTCACTATGATTTTATACGTATGTAGAAACATCTGGAGGAAATCGTTTTTGGATATAAGCTCCTGTGAACTGATGATAATTCTTCCTTTCATTAAATCCAGATGAGGAGTTCTGTTTTTATATTTATGCTTATGATTGCCATTGGGCCAGTAGATCATACTTTCCTTTAAGTTGAGTTTCATATGTGAAATATATCCAGGTTATGCTGTGAATCCTATTTAAGATGGTTTGTGCTGTTTTGGGGGCATCCAATTTAAATTGGACGAATGAAGCTACCTTTAAAAATGATTCAGGCAGTTTTGTGGGCTTCAAAGACTATTTGCCCCTCTTACACAACCAGAGATTATGATATTGTTTGGTATGTTGATTGTCCATGCATCTCCCTTAGCTTCAGTATATCAGTTTTGATCTTTAACTAAGCTAAACATGGCAAAGTGTGGGAAGGGATTAACAGAAAAAAAGATGTATATAATAGTTTTATAATCATACTTTATCCTTTTCTCCTATTGGTGTGATATTTTGTTTGGATTTTCTTGACAAAATACATTTTTAAAACATGCCTCAATCCAAACTCAGGGCAGAAAATATTTTCTTTTTTAAGTATCCTCCATTTAATTAAGGTTTAGAAGTCTCAAAATTATGGAATCGCTTTCTCCAAGGGATTTATGTACTTCATATCAAAAGTTAGTTGCCTAACTATGATCACCTTCTTTCAAAAAGCTTTTTTGATCCTTGATTTCTTTTCTACACCTTTCTACATTTTTTTTTTTTAAAAAAGACACTTTCTACCTAGTTAATATATTTTAATCTGGGATGAAAAACCACACAAATAAGCACCGGGTTTGCAACGTTCTGTTGGAATTTTTAATATTTTAAACAAGTAGGTCACTCATCTCTAATGGCATGTCTAGCATAAACTTTGGAAAAATCTTCAAAAGACAGGTAATCTCTTGGTCTTTGCATTTCCATATCATTAATATTGCATTTCCTCTTGAGCCAACTTTGGAGGCCAATAGTTAGTTAGCAGAAAACAGACATATTGCTTGTGGAATATTGGTTTTGGATGGAGCCAATGTCAAAAAAATTATTTGTGGTTGCTGGAGGACCGAAGTGAGATGAGAGCAGACCTCACCCCTTGGAGGAGGGTCTGTTCCAAGCAGAGCAGGATCAGATGAGTTGCTGTATCCCGGCTTGTTTATCTGACAGGGGAGAGTCATGATCTGAACAGATGGCCGCCATCTGTGCCTAACTCTGGAAACCTCAGTGCCAGAAAATTAGTCTGAATTTTCTTCACTGGGTTGGTAAACAGGTGAAATGATTCCTAATAACAAACACAACGTATTGGGTTAAATGGTCTCCACTTGTGCGTTTCCATAATAGTGACAAGAAACAAAGCAACAGGAGGAAGCGTAGCCCGGCTTGGAATTTTAAACAAAGAACATGACACACTATTGGCATTTAATCAGGAAGGCCGTAACCGACCCCATCTAGGTAAAGATGCAGGAGCTGTGGTCCCAAAAAAAAAAGGTGCCGTAGGAAAATGCAGCCTTTATTTGATTCAAGGAGTTGCTGTAGGAACCAAACTTAAAAAGGTTGCAAAGGTAGTCCAGTGTTAATGGATAAAGCACAAGGCATCTCCAGCCAGCTATAGATAAATACCTTAAACATTTTTTTCAGTTAAAACAGTTATTATAATGTTAATGGACTCTAGTGCTGGCATAACCTCTCTTTAATAGACTTGAATGCACCTTTCTCCGTCTGTGCTTATTAAAGCTAACTAAGTAGGGAGGAGTTAATTGGAAGGTGATTGGTTCAATCTGCCAATATGGGGGAGATTGGCTGCTATCCTTTGTCAGCTATTAGCTTCCAGATTTATTTGCTGGGTTATTTAAGAATGACCAACGTATAGAAAAACTGTTAATTGCCCGGTCTTCACCTCCCAATGATGAGCCTGTTCCCTTTTATTAGTAATTATGTGGACTGTAGATAGTAACAATTAGCCATGGTTCAAAACAGTATTTTTTGGGGTATCTCTTAAAAGTGTTGAAGAACAAATACGGTCAATTTTCAATTTAAAAAATGCTTAAAGATCTGTAGAGTATAGCTGAGACTAATCGCAGTGACGGTTGCAGCCCACTCTTGCTTTTTCCTACATAAGGTTAAATTGTATTATGTCTCTACTTCCTTCTTCACTATACAGGTAGTCCTCGCCTTACGACCACAATTGAGCCCAACATTTCAGTTGCTGAATTAAGTGAGTTGCATCCCATTTTACGACCTTTTTTGCCGCAATTATTAAGCGAATCACTGCAGTTATTAAGTGAATCGTGCATTCATTAAGCAAATTGGCTTCTCCCATTTGCTTGTTGGAAGCCAACTGGGAAGGTTACAAATGGCAACTCACATAACCCTAGGTCAGTGCAACTGTCATAAATACATGCCAGTTGCCAAGTGTCTGGATTTTAATCACGGTGATCATGGGGAGGCTACAATGGTTGCCAGTGTGGAAACTAGTCATAAATCACTTTTTCCAGTGCTGTTGAACGATCACTAAACAAACAGTTGTAAGTTGAGGACTACCTGTACTGTATAAATATGTGAAGCAGAACTCCATTCTGCTATGATCATCTACCAAAATGTTTCCCTTCAAATTTTTTATGATGTGCTAATAAAATTCAGCTTGATTATACTGCAAGGTACGTTCTTCTAAGCCTGTGCAATTTATACAACTTTTATTTAAACGTAAGCTTAAGGGATTATTTCTTCCTTTCAGCATTTTAGGATTTAACAATGGTAATTGTATGCCGAAAAAGAGGTCAGTTCCATGGTATATGTACATTAGAAAATTAGGCACATTTACCGTTCATTACTTTTCCATGTGGTGTTCTGAGAGTTGTTTTGCAGGAATTGGCAAAAACTTGGTTGAGTTATAGTCAATATAAGCAATTTTGTGGGATGAGACATGTAGTTACTTTAGCAGTTTGTGTTGTCTTCCACAGTTCAGGAATTCGGTATTTTCTATTTAAAATGGAAAGGAAGGTTTTTTATTCTTTCCCTGTGCAGTAACAGCCAAATTACAAAATGGTGTTTCAACCTGAGTATAGTACTTTCCATCTGCAGTTTTATGGCTTGTGACTGCTGTGTTGATTAGTAGTAGACCCTTTGGAATTTCTCTGCACACGAGAGTAAGGCTGGAGGAAGATTATGGAAGGTTGTAGGATTGTCTGTTTTAACAGTGGGCTGTAGCAGGCCTCTGTTTTTATGCCGTTACATGGAAGAGAATATGGGTGGAAAAGAAGACACTTGAGGGCAGGTATAACACCGTGACCTTAACCATGGTATTCACTTTCCTTTGCTGGAAGAGGATGTGATGTTTGCAGTCCTATCCTTATGTTTATGATTATCTTTTAGTTGCGGATTCAGTATGTGGATGCAATTCTGTTGCTGTGTGTGTTTGAGACAGCTCCAGGATCATGGATATTGCACAGTTGTCGGCCAGGGTGTTGGAATGCAAAGATGTATGACATAGAATAAAGGGGAGCTTGGAAGAACCCGGGGCTTCAGAAGTAAAGGTACCCCAAGTGAGGCTGGAGAAGATGCATGCAGCCATGTATTTACACAAAAGTAAATTGCAAACTTTGAAGGAATTAAGGCTTACCGTGCAACTCTGTAACTCCACTGAGGAATATAGTCAATATGGTCAGTAACAAGGGTTGATGTTGAGCTTCCGTGTAAATCGGGGCTAATAAAAGGACAAAAACACATGACGATGTTTATTTTATTTATTTATTTATTTATTAATTGCATTTATATCCCGCCCTTCTCCTTACGGACTCAGGGCGGCTGACAATTGAATAAAATACTAACATATATACATATACTTAATTAAAATTCGATTAAAATGAAATATTTAAATATGTCCAATTTAAAAGTAATTAAAACCCCCTTTAAAATCCCTTAGGCCAGTCCCGCGAGCTGGAACAACCACGTCTTGAGGGCGCGGCGGAAGGAAGGGAGATCAGGGATCACCCTGATCTCTGGGGGCAGTTCGTTCCAGAGGGTGGGAGCTCCCACAGAGAAGGCCCTCCCCCTTGGGGTCGCCAGCCGGCACTGTCTGGCCGACGGTACCCTGAGGAGACCCACTCTGTGAGAGCGTACAGGTCGGTGGGGGGT